>NW_026915751.1:0-117334 GCF_034315485.1 Pezoporus occidentalis | reverse complement strand
CCCCTCAGCCTCGGGGAAGGTCCAGCACGGAGCTGGAGGGCTCAGGGAAGGGGGGGACAGCCCTGACCCCACACAAGGTGCCCCCCCATCAGCACAACGAGGGATGCAGGCTCACCCTGCAAGAGCAGGTCCTGAGCCCCACGGGGGGGGGGGGGGGCAGGAGCCACCCAGGGCCTGAGGCAGGGTGAAAGGCATCCTCCTGCAGCAAAAGAGGGGTGCTGAGCACCCACCGTCCCCTGCTCCCCATAGGGATGCAGGTGAGGAGGGAAGAAAGGCCCTGAGGTCCCTTTACTGCTGCGGGCAGGTTGGTGCATCACAGACTGGGCAGTGGGTGCCACCAGAAGGGACAAAGCCCTGGGCTGGCCCTGGTGCTTCCCCGCCCATCGTGGTGCAGGGCTGGGCATCACGGTGCTGCCAGGGCCGGCTGGAGGCTGCACCTGGGCACAACCAGGCTGGGGCACAGCAGCAGGGTCCTCCTGTGAGGAAGCCATCGTCCGGGCTCTGCTCCCTGCTGGAGGATGGACACAGACCCTGGGCCGGGCAGGGAAGGTGCTGGGGGTGCCGATGGTCCGGGAGCCCCGCTGGGCCCCCGCTGCGGTGCCAGCTCCTCCTGGGGCTCTGGTGCCCCTCATCAGTCCCCGGCGCTGTCCTCGCTGTCCGAGTACATCCCCAGCAAGCTGAGGGAGGACGCGGTGGGGGGAGCCGAGCCTGGGAGCAGAGCAGAGCAGAGAGCATGGGGGGCAGCCCTCCCACGGCACAGACAGCACGGACCTCCCGCGCCGCAGCCGCGGTGCCTCATCTCCCCGGCTGGGATCCAGCCAGGACAAGGTTGAGAGCCCAGGGCCCTGAGCAGGAGCCTCCTGCAGGGCAGGAAGCAGCAAGGGTGCCCCAAGGTGTAACCGAACCCCCTTCTGCCGGAGCAGAGGCTGGGAAAGCCCAGGGAGGGCACCTCCAAGCACTGCCCTGCCTAGGAGCTCCCCGGAGGCACGTGGCGAGCCCAAGGCTTGGGGCCAACCAGCCCAGAACTGATCGATTCGTTGACTCTTTCCCTAAATCCAGGGATCCTCTGCCCTCCCAGGACAAGCAGATGATGCTGAGGTGCTGGAAAGCCTCTTTAAAGCTTCCACGCTCCAACACTTTGGTACGTTTTATAATCAGGCCCCAAAACAAAGCCATTTTCTTGCTTTTGCATCCCTATCTCTCTGTTGTGACTGTGCCCAGCACCCCATGGGCACACCAGGATGCTTGTTTGAAGCTTTTGGCCCTGAGGCTCTGCCTCCAAGGCCCTGGCTGACAGCCAAGGACCGGGAAGGAGCCTCTCCTCCATCAGGACATCTGGAGACAGGGACACCCCCCCGTTCTCACACCATTGTGGGCCCATCTGTCCCCAGCTCGACCTGAGAGCACTGATGCTCTGAAGACAGAGCTGAACACCATGTGCGTGCTGCCAGGTCCCTCCCTGATGGCCCAGTTCAGGGCACCCCAACCCTGCAGGGGCAGTTACCAGTGCTGGCCGTGGTCTCCTGGCTCCCTGTGCCATTTGCCAGGGCAGGACTTGGCTTCTGCTTCCTCACTGTCACCAGCCCGGCCAGCTGGGACTTGGTGTTCAGTTTGCCCACGCTCCGCTCCCAGCTCTCAGTCTTCAGCTTCTTACTCTGGGGCTGGGGGTCCTGCAGAGTGGAACGGGGCAGGGGGAAGGAGCGGTAAAACCAGCAGCACAAACAGCAAGAGCCATGGGACAGCTGCTCGAGCAGCCAGGCTGGGTGTTCTGCCCCATAGGGACTGGCACAAGCTACAGACACCAAGGATATGAATCCAAATGGCTGCAGAACAGCCCTTGGAGACAAAGGTCCCACTGCCTGGGAGAGCTGAATCCAGCCTTGTGTGGCCATGGGACACTGAGACAGAGCATAGAACCATGGAACAGGCTGAGTTGGGAGGGACCTTAAAGCTCCTCCAGCTCCAACCCCTGCCCCAGGCAGGGACGCCTTCCACTAGAGCAGCTTGCTCCAAGCCCCATCCAACCCCAGGGCTGCCCCCTGCCCCCTGCAGCAGCACCATGGGCCTGCAGGTGGTCCTGCCGCTGCATCAAAGTCCCCCCTGCCCTAGGATCAGTGCTGGGCCAGGGGACATGGCTCAGATTAACCCAGCCCAGCTCAGGGTCACAGCAGCTTTGATTCCCCCAACCCAAGAGAGGTCCCAGACACGGATCCACACCACAGAGCAGCACTGCAGGGCCTGTCTGCGGGGATAATCCCTCCCCTGCAAGCCAGGCACTGAAAGCTCTTTTGTTCTGCACGGCACCAGCGTGGACAAAACAGAAGCAAAGGAGGGGCTGTCCCAACGGAGGGGGGGCTGTTTCACTGCTGTGCTTTTCAGAGCACTGAAATGGAGCCTCGAGTAGGACCACGGCAAAGGCGAGCCTGCCCTTTGCAAGCTGCCTGGACGTGCTGATCGGAAAGGTCTTTCCCACCTAGCTGATTCCCTGGTTCTATGATTCCCTGTGTATTTTCCCCTCAAGAAATGAATGGGCTTCAGTATTTTCACCAATTAAGCTAACGAAAACTTCGCTGCTGATTGAATTCCCTGTGGGGAATGTTATAAATTGCTGGAGCTGAACGGGAGCCACGTCCTGAGCGAGGTGGGGGCAGCTCCATCCCAGCCTTTGTCAGCAGACGTGGTCTAAAATCACCAACTGATCCCTGTTCCCTTCCAGCCCAGTGCACGGGGACACAGCCTTTTGGAGCTGCTCAAGCGTGACACCAAGCTCCAGCACTGCACAGAGCAGGGACAAAACTGGCAACACAGAGCCTGGGACAGCGGGCTTGGACTGGGGGGAAGAGCCTCTGCCCCCACTCACCTCCTGCAGGATGTCTGTGGGGTTCATTCTGGCCTCAGGCTTCACGTGGGGCTTCGCAGGCTCCTCGTCAGAGTCAGAGTCCACCAGGAGCCGGCGGTTCTGTGCCTGCTCCAGCATCTCTCTGCAGGGACAGAGCCAGCCAGGCCTGAGCTCCCTGCTCCCTGTGGTGAGGGCAGCTGGCAGCCCGCAGCGCTGCAACGGGATCCACCTAAGAAGTCACCCTCGAGCAGTGCCTGAGGTGGGAGCACCGAGATGTGCAGCCTCAGCCGGAACTCGCTCTCCAGGTGAGGACACTTCTCAGGGGGAGTCAGCCCCCTCATAACACTGCCCTGACAAAGTGCCCCCATTCTCCTCCCAGCCCGCTCAGGGTCACAGGCAGCTCCTGTGACCTCCAGCCCCTCAGGCAGGGCCCTCCCTGAGCTGCTCTCGGGGTGCACTCCCAGCCCACTCACCTGATCTCTTGCTCATCCTCCTCTTGCTCCCTGCGCTTCTGTTCCGCCTCGAGCTCCTTGTACTGCTTCAGCATGGCCTCGAAGTCCACGTTTGCCTGGCGCTGGTTGAGCTCCTTCAGCTCCTGCAGGTTCTCCAAAACCTCCATCTCCAGCTTCGAGTCCTTGGTTCGGTTCTCCAGGACCTGGATGACCAGAGATAAATGGGATTATCTGAGCTAGAAGAACCTGCCAGCAACACCTCCCCACCCAGTACAGGGCAGGAAGCCCTAAGGGGATCATCATCATCGTCCTCAGCCTCATTTTGGGGTCTTAACAGGACAGGGAAAATTGGGGCAAGATGCAGCCTGTTAAAACTGCTAGCACAGGAGGAAACCTCCTGAGAGCAGAGTTGTGTCCTGCCTGCCCAGAGCACACCAATACCTCGGGAGCCTGAAGAACGAAGGCAATGGCTACAAAGCCACCTGCTTTGCTCAGGTGCCCTCAGCCGGGGCAGAGGTTTGTCTCCTACCTTCATGGGATTGTTGAGCTCTTCCTCTTCCCTCTCCTTCTGCATTCTTTTCTCCTCTTCCTCCAAGAGCTTCTCAGCTTGGAAGTTGCGCGTGGCCCCATGCTCCATGGTGTAGTCCGTGTTCTCGGGATCTGTCTAAGGCACAAGCCGGGAAAATCACTGGGGCCATCCTGTGGCCACTTGCTGAGCCACACGCACACAGCTCCCAATGCCAGCCTCAGCACAGGGGCAGACAATCCCCCACAGCCCTCCTGTTTCTCCAACCGGCGCTGCTGCAGCCCAGCCTCCGATGAGAGAGACACTTCAGAGCCACAAACAGCCACGATAAGGGGAGATAAACTAAAGAGCACATGCTCAGACCCAGTCTTTGCTGGAACAGGGTTAATTTCCTTGCTAGCAGTGCAGCGCTGTGCTTTGCCTTTAGTCTAGCCCTGACAGCACGCCCCTATTGCAGGTAAACCCCAGCAAGCACCCCTTCCCCACAGGGTCAGCACCCATCAGTGGCCACAGCCTGCACAACCTCCCCAGGGAGGGAGAGCACAGAAAACCCAGGGCACATCTCACCTTGAAAGTGATCTCTGCCAGGCACCGCGTGCACTTGATGTAGAAGCGGAAGATGGGCAGCCCCAGGTACGCCTCATTCTGAACAGTCTCCTTACGGGCATTAAACTTTTTCCCCTTATAGATGTATTCCCCACAGGTCTTGCAGCTGGGGAAGGGAAAAGAAAGGTTCAGAACACACAACAGAACGGGGAACAGACCAAGAGAATTCCGATTTATTTCGGGGCTTTCATCCTTTGGGAATGGAGCACACTCCAAACAACCCCCCCATCCCCCAGCACCTCCTCCCTCTCTTCCATCCCCTTTTCCCTGCTCTGTCACCCCTGCAGCTCCTCTGCACTGTACGAAGGGGAACCCATCCCTAAGCCAGCTTCTCTTCCACAGCCGCTTTCTGCTGCCTGGCGGAGCCGCTCGTACCGCATGTTGAAGGGGGCCATGAGCCGCACCACATACTGCCGGTCCTTCGGGAGTCGGAGCTTCGGGATCTTGGCAGGATCGAAGTCCGGGGGGTAGTATTTCTAGAGAGGCAGAGCAGAGACGTGTGCGTGCGGGGCGCAGCCACCCGGAGGAGCGGGAGCTGCAGCGGCCGCGCTCCCGGTTGCTGAATGCACCCGGAGGAGCCAGCGCTGTGCTGGGTGCGGGGTGCTGGGTGCGGGGTGCTGGGCGCTGGGTGCGGGGTGCAGGGTGCTGGGCGCGGGGTGCTGGGCGCTGGGCGCGGGGCGCTGGGTGCACGTCCTCCGCCCCCCGACCCGTCCATGATTCTAGGACCCGACCCTCTTGCCCCAGCGGAGGGGCCCTCACCCCAAACACCCCCTCCCGGCCTCAGGGCCCCCCCAACCCAGCCGGGGCCCCCGGGCACCCCTGCTCTGAGCGCCAGCCTCACCCACAGACACCCCCCGGCTCCACAGCGCCCCCCGGCCGGGGCACCCCCCCCAACTCACGTTCAACACCTTCCGCTCGGACATGGCTGCGGGTGCCGGTGCTGCCGCCGCTGCCGCCGCTGCCACCCGCCCCGATCGCCGCTTCCGCGGAGAAGCTCCGCCCCCCTCCGCCTCTCATTGGTGCGGAGAGCCGCGGGGTCGCTAATCCTCGTCTGTTATTGGCCGGCGCCGAGGCCTGGCGTGGTGCCGCACACAGCGGAGTCCGCCGCGGCGCCGCGGCCCTCTCGGAGGTTCCGCCGGGGCTGCCCCCGTTCCTCTGGGGTTCAGCCCCTTCTGCCCCAGAGCTCATCTCAGTCTCCCCTGGGGCAGGTTAAAGCCATTCCCCTTGGCCTGTCCCCATATCCCTTATATCCCAAAGCCCCTCTCCATGTTTCCTGCAGCCCCTTCAGGCACTGGAGCTGCTCTCAGGTCTCCCCTTCAGGAGCCTTCTCTTCTCCAGGCTGCCCCAGCCCAGCTCTCTCAGCCTGGCTCCAGAGCAGAGCTGCTCCAGCCCTCGCAGCAGCTCCGTGGCCTCCTCTGGCCCCGCTCCCGCAGCTCCACGTCCCCCGGTGCCGCTGCCCGGAGCTGGGTCAGGGCTGCGGAGGGGCAGAACCACCGGCCGCCAGGGGTCGCCCTCCCTTCTCGCCTCTATGGACATGGAGCGTCCCTCCTCCGGAGGGGCTGTCCCAGCGTTCCCCGCGCGCTCCGTCCTTCCGGTGCGGAGCCATCTGCGGAGCGGGCGGGGAGCGCCGGGGCCGGGTGCGGATCCGCGTCCATCGTTGGCGGCGCTGAGCGCTCCGTCCCGCAGCCATGGCGATCCGGTACCCCATGGCCGTGGGCCTCAACAAGGGCTACAAGGTGACCAAGAACGTGTCCAAGCCCCGGCAGTGCCGCCGCCGCGGGGTGAGTATGAGCCGGGCCCGGGCCTGGCGGGAGGGCCGAGCCCAGGTGCGCGGTACCGGACACCCGTGGCTGCCGGGAACGGGGAGGCGCTCGCGGGCTGCTGGCCCGGGACCGCGCGGCCCCGAACGAGCGAGGTGCGGCTGCAGAACGCGAGGTGGCTCCGGGGGGGGGGCCGGGTGTGGAGCCCCCGAGCTGCAGGGACCGGGGCAGCGGCAGCCGCAGGAGTGGGGGGGGTGAGCGTTAAACCCGTGAGGGTGGGTGCGAAGCAGCCGGTATCGGTACCGGCAGAGCGGCAGCGGAGGAAGGCAGATGCATGGGAAGCAGTCGGAGTGCAGTCAGCACACAAGCTGCTCCTGTCAGTAAGCGCAGGCGCCCCCAGACCAGCCCGGTAATGACCAGTATCGGTTATCCAGGTTCAGGGAATGCTCACAAAGAGGAAACGGCACCTGGCAGCTTTTACCTGCTTTGATGAAACTCTTTCGATGTGGTGTTTGACTCACACAATCCCAGCCTGGTTTGGGGTGGAAAGGACCTCAAAGCTCCTCCAGCCCCAACCCCTGCCACAGGCAGGGACCCCTTTCACTGGAGCAGCTTGTTCCAAGCCCCTGTGTCCAACCTGGCCTTGAACACACTGGGGCCTCAGCCCAGTGTTCGGGGGATGCTTGGCTCTCCAGTGTGAGTCAGTCAGTGCTGATGTTCTTGGATTCATGGATTTCTCCTGCAGCGTCTGACCAAACACACCAAGTTTGTGCGAGACATGATCAGGGAAGTCTGCGGCTTTGCGCCCTATGAGAGACGTGCCATGGAATTGCTGAAGGTTTCCAAGGATAAACGTGCTCTGAAGTTCATCAAGAAACGGGTAGGTCCAGCTGCCATCATCAGAGGATCCCAGCCTGGTTTGGGTTGGAAGGGATCTTAGGCTCCTCCAGTTCCAACCCCTGCCACGGGCAGGGACCCCTTCCACTGGAGCAGCTTGCTCCAAGCCCCTGTGTCCAACCTGGCCTTGAGCACTGCCAGGGATGGGGCAGCCACAGCTTCTCTGGGCTGAGAAGAGTGGTGGGAATGCTCCTTGGGTTGGGTGGGAGACAGACACAAGGGCCCCAAGGCCCAGGAGCCCTCACTTTGCCTTTGGTCTTTCTGCATCATTTGTAAATCTGGTGTTGGGAAGAGGAGGAAAAATCCTGGGATAGAGGCTGGGAACCATTCACCAGGTTGGGGGTTCACTGAGGGCAGCTTTTACCTTGTCTCAAATAATTGAGTACAATGAGATGCAGTGGTGAGAAGTTCCTGACTGGACAGCCAGGGCAAATGGGGCCTGAGCTTACCAGGACTTTACCATTTGGAGTGAAGGAATGAAGGGCATTCATCCCCAGTGGCTGTCCTGGGTAGCCAAGAAGCTGTGTTTGTTTCCTGCTGGAATGATGCTGACTGCTCTGCTCTGCCCTCAGGTCGGCACTCACATCCGGGCTAAGCGGAAGAGGGAAGAGCTCAGCAATGTCCTGGCAGCCATGAGGAAAGCTGCTGCAAAGAAGGACTGAGTTCCACAATCTCTAATTCAATAAAGTCCTTTCTTACCAGATGAGTGCCGTGACTGACAAGTGGTGCCTCTGCTTCAGCCTGCCCAGGCTTTAAGCCTGGAGTTGTTTCTGGTGGTACTGAGCCATGATATAGTGGGGAGAAACGTGTCCCTCAGCAGCTCAATCACAGACTCGGCTAGGCTGGAAATGAGATCAAGCCCAGCTGTCCCCCAGCACTGCCAAGGCCGCCACTACCCCATGGCACCGAGGGCCTCGTCTACATGGGGTGTGAACACTTGCAGGGATAGTGACTGCAGCACTGCCCTGGTCAGGCAGTTGTAGGGAGCAGTAAGGTCCCCCCTGAGCCTTCTCTTCTCCAGACTGAACCCCCCAGGTCCCTCAGCCATTCCCCATTACCCCTGTGCTCCAGGCCCTGCACCAGTTCTGCTGCCCTTCCCTGGCCCAACTCCAGCACCTCAATGTCTCTCTTGTAGTGAGGGGCCCAGAACTGAACACAGGATTTGAGGTACAGCCTCACCAGTGCCCAGTGCAGGGGCACAGTTACTGCCCTGGCCCTGCTGCCACACTGGTGCTCGTATAGGCCAGGATGCTGGTGACTTCTTGGCTGCCTGAGCACACTGAATGCATGAGCTCTGCTGAACTGGCTCTTGAATTTCAGTTTCCCCTTATAAGTCAAGACAGGGAGAGGTTTCTGCAAGGCACTTCCACTACCAGCACCTCAGGAATGTGATCTCTGTGAATCACACCTCCAAGCTCTGCTTGCAGTTAAATGTGTTTTTTCCCCATCAGCAGAGCAATGACTGAAAAATCTGTAATTAAAGAGACCAGAGCAGTGGTGGGAAAAAGGCTCCAGGGCTGGTGGCTGAAAACATGGACATTCTTTACGTAAAATGTCACAGTTTATTGGAAACACGTAACTGGATCATCATTCCATAGTGAAGAGTGAGAAATATTTTACTCTAGTAAAGCCATAATTCATTTCAGCAGCTGCTCAGCAGCAATAGCTCCATGTCCCACTTCAGGTCACCCCAGTTCTCTCTAGGGGCTGAGCATTTGAGGACAAACCACCTTCCAGCCATGGGATTCTTGAACATCATCCTCCACCAGAATCCAGCTTAGAAAATGCTATATCAAATACCTCGTTGTAGTGCTCAACAAAATGCACTTCCAGTCCTTCTGTAATGAATCCAGCAAGGTCGTAATAATCCTTCTTATTCTCTGATGGCAGAATGATGCAGGTGACGCCTGCCCTCTTTGCCTGCGGGAGAACAACGGGATGGAGGCTGTTGAGTCCTAGGAATCCATCCACCTCCTAGAAATACCCATTGTAGGCAGCAAGAACACAAACAGTTGTTCAGGAGCATGATCTGCCCTTATTCTGCAAGGCGATTCCTTACAGATGGCACTAAGGATGGATGATGCTCTACATCTCCCTTAGTTCCACCAGTCCAGTAACTGGATCACCACAGATGCTCTTGCAAGGCTGGGGTCCTGTCTCCTTCCTCACAGCCAGAGACACCCCCAAGATCCCCACGTCCCCCCAGCAGGTTTCTCCCAGTACAGCAGTGACCACTGTGGTTGTGACAGTCACTGCAGAGCCCAGGGCACAGAGACAAGAGGAGAGCTCTCACCGCAATTGTTTTCTCCTTGATTCCACCAACGGGAAGAATTTTTCCAGTTAATGACACCTCTCCAGTCATGGCCACATTCTGCCTCACTGGACAATTCATGGCCAGTGATAGCAAAGCTGTTACTATGGTACACCCTGCGCTTGGTCCATCCTTTGGTGTTGCTCCCTGGGTAAAAGAGAGCAAATCATCACAACCTCCTACCTTTAGCTCATTTGTGTTTAGCAACACCAGCAAAAACCAGAGCATGAATCCTTTGAGGCTTTTTGTAGGCCTAAGCCAACCATGAAAACAAAGTACCAGAGGTGAGCAGCACAAAAGGGAGAGAGCATCAAGAGATGCAAACCAGTGGAGGACAAACCTGAAAATCACTCAAGGCAGAAGAGAACATTCACTTTAGAAAGCCCAATAAAATCTAGGCCTGAACTAGTGCCAGACTGGATTTATCTGAGATCAAACTCAGGCTGACAGGAGTGCTTTCATGGGATCCAGAAGAAAATGCCTTTATCCCCCCCCTGGTTTTACCGCTAAAAGGGTATCCTGCACACAAATGAAGTGCTTCCCAGCTTCATGTCTAGGGGAGCAAGCAGCCTGGCTGCTATGCATGCTCTGTGTACTCTGCATCAGTTTACCTCTGGCACATGCAAGTGGATATGGGAAGACATGAGGAAGTCATTGTTGGGGTCCTTCTGCATCAGAAAGGCTCTTGCAAATGTGTAAGCTATCTTGGCACTCTCTTTCATTACGTCTCCCAGTTGCCCCGTTACTTCAAGGGACCCATCCTTGTTTTCCTTGTCTTTGGGTCGCCTCAGGGATGTTTCAACAAACAGAGTGGAACCTCCTAAAGAAAGAAAAGACAAAGCCAACATCCTGAGAAAAAGCTGAAAGGAAAAATGAGAAGGTTTTAGTGATGCAGAAGCAATGGCAGGAGTTTGGAACTGGGGCTCTCTGCTGAGACATCATTTCCCTCTTCAATTCCACCCAGTGTCAATTAGAGGACGCAGGAGTCGTATCCTCTGCTGTATTTCCCCAAGTTCCTAGGGAAGTAATGCAGGGAAGCCTCAGCCCTGCCTTAAGCCAGAATGGCACCTCCTGCTTTTAAGGGAGCAGACAAGGTCTTGTCCTCTCTGAACAGGCTTATGCCTTTAGTCACTGCTGTTCCCAATGTATATGCTTCATATGGGATATGGAGCATAAAGTGAAAATGTGCTGGCCTGAGGCTAAAGTGAACCTGGGGAAAGGGAATAAGAAAGGGCCTCTTGTTCAGGGAAGAAGGAGTCAGGATCTAAAAAGGCCACATGAGTTAATGGTGCTGGTAGAAGTTCACTGGCTTCAGTTTGACTATCATATTCCATCTGGAAGATCATAAATGTAGGCATTAACCCAAGTCATTCTGTCTCACCCATCGCTGTCCAGGCCAGACCCATCACCACTCCTGGAGGAGTGGTTTCATACATGCGATCCACGGTGAAGATGGGCTTTCCTACAAAGTCCTGCAGGTTCTCAGGTGTCACTTGCACCGTCTCTGCTTCTCCACTCACAATCTTATAGGCGGATTTCCTCAATACCTGGGTGAGACAGTGATTTCTTTCTGTAGGAGGAGCTGAGGAGGCTGAAGCACAATGGTCACGGTGACACACAACTTTCCCCTCACCTTTTCCACTTGTTTCTGCAGATTCCTCACCCCGCTCTCTCTGCAGTACTGCTTGATGAGCAGAGTCAGGACATCGGATGTGATTTTGGCTTTGTTTTCATCCAAGCCACACAGAACTCGTGCTTGAGGGACCAAGTACCTCTGAAAGAAACAATGCCCCACATCCTTCCCTTAGTTGTCTGACAAAAGCCTGATGGTTCCAATTCACCACTTCATTATGCCCAATGCCATTTGCTGGAATCCACAGCCCATGGAACACTGGAGTTCCTTTAACTGGGTGTTCAAATCAGAGGAACTCTGTCCAAAATGCCCCATGTCTGGGTTTTTCTGGACACAGCTGCATGTAACTATTTAAGCCTGAATGTGAATTATCAGATGTGATTAAACAGTGCATCAGTGGCTTCTCTTACCTCTGCAATTGCAAGTTTCTCTTCTGCTACGTATCCTGATACGTTGATCACTTCCATTCTATCCCGCAGCGGTTCTGGAATGGTTTCTGTTACATTGGCAGTACAAATGAAAAGAACCTGGAAGCATTACAAGATCCTATTAAGGATTTTCATTAACCTGCTGCTTTACTCAAAGCAACAGTCCTTCAGATGTGTGTTTTTCTGTCTGAAAGGTGGGAGCACTCGTGTCTCAATCCCGTCTAACTAAACCATCAGCATCTTTTCATGGACAGGAGATCTCTGCAGTGATTCACATTCACACGTTCCAGCTCCATGGCCTTTGCACAAGAGAGAAATACCTTTGATAGATCCACAGGAACATCAAGATAATGATCCAGGAAGTTCGAGTTCTGTTCTGGGTCCAAGAGCTCTAGGAGGGCTGAGGATGGATCCCCCTGATATCCTCTTCCTATTTTATCCACCTATGGGAGAAAAACCTTAAAAGCTCCAGGAAGTTTTAGACCACAGTAAATTCTCATGCGAAGATTCTTTCATGGCTCCATCTGAAAACCTTCATGTGTCTGTTCAGAAACAGCCACTACCAGCCTGGCAGTTTTGGGGCATTCACCCAAGTCCCCACTAGGCCACTACATGAGCATAACACATCTGAGGAGACACAGATTTTAACGGTATTGTAGAGGAGCACTACAAGGTGCTGGCTTGTATCGGTTCCCTAATATGTGAGCCCAGAAATCCTTTTTACTCTGCCCAAGGTGCAAAGTGCCCATACACAGGTGCTTGTCTCAGCTCTGGTAGCGACTCTGCTGCTTTCACAGAACCACAGGGTCCCTGAGGCTGGTAGGGACTTCTCAAAGGCATCTGCGCAGAGAAGCTGTGAGGGTACTCAGAGAAGCTGTGGCTGCCCCATCCCTGGCAGTGTTCAAGGCCAGGTTGGATCTGGAGGAGCTTTAAGGTCCCTTCCAACCCAAACCTCTCTGTGGTTCCATGATCTTGTCCAGCCCCACTGCTCTGGATGTGAGCACCTAGAGCCAGCTGCCCAGGACCATGTCCAAGGTTGTTGCCTCTTTCAGGGTCCTTCATGTCCTCAGGAGAGGCCAAACCAGGCCTGCTCTCCATTGCTTTTTCTCCTGAGGTATTAACTAGATGGACGTAACAGTTTGCTACTGCAGCCAAAACAAGGCTCTTCACCACCACCACTTTAGAAGTGCTATGACCTAAGGGTTTCATTACCTTTCAAATCAAGATATTAATTGGTTCCATTACACTGCAACTCTTTACCCAGTGTCTTGGTCCCTCTATATCATTCCCATCTTCTGTTGGTCTTTCCCAACCATGGCACACAAGGAAGCTAGAGATAACTTCAGTCTATCCCAAACACCTGCTATTATGTCCTGTCCTTATTTGATTTTCCACAGGCTGGTAGCCCTGACTCATTTATTCTCAAATCAGACCACAAACTGTCTGTAAGCATCTTATTCCTTAGAGTCTTGCTTTAGATCTGCTGAGAGAGTGACTCTCTCTGATAATCTTTAGTTTTGTGCACACTGATGCACCCACAGCGAGGCAGGGAAGAGAAAACAAACAGGTCTTTGTGTCACTGTCACCCAAAGAGCTTGAGACCCCAGCACCACGTAATTAACAGCCCCAGAGCTGGGATTCTGGGGAGAGTTGCTGCTTCACTTTTCCTATTTGGGTCAAGAGCTGATCCGGGAGAGAAAACTAGCAGAAAGATCAGATACATTACCTCATCGATCAGGATAAGTGGATTCTCTGTCTTGGTCTTCTTCAGGCACTGGATGATTTTTCCTGGCATAGCTCCCACGTATGTTCTCCTGTTTTATCAGAGACTGTATTTAGGGAACCATTGTAGAGTACACATCACACAACACAATGCAGCTGATGGAACAGGTATATCCTGCTGGGAAACAAGTCTACCCATCACCATACTAAGCACCAAGACCCATTGAGTCTGTTCCTAGTAGAGATCAGACATGAATTTTGGCAGTTTTTATCTTCAGTTTTAACCACTTTTAAATTAGAGGGAAGAGGCAATGCTGAGAACAGAGCTGTTTGAACAGTGACATCTGAACATGTGAATGATCCTGTTCAATCTGCCACTATTATCCAGTGCTGGCATCTATAGACAGACATGAATTAGCAATTGACATTAGTCCAACGCTTTTGGGTAGCTCACACAGCTTTTCAAAGATCTTCCATAAGCATACACAAGAAACAGAGAGCAACTGTACTTAAGAGACACAAACAGGATTTATATTCCAAACTCCACCCTGTGCTCTCCTTTTTCTCCTATATTTCAACTCCTGCCAGCAAGGGTTGGCAGAACAGAGATGTAAATTACATCAAGTTCAGCTGGGTTCCCATGCTGACCACATTAGTAACAAGTGCTGGATAGAGAAACTGCTCAAGTTACACTGACCTGTGTCCTTTTATTTCTGCTACATCCGTCATCCCTCCCACACTGAAGCGGAAGTACTCTCTGTTCAGGGCTCTGGCAATGGAACGGGCAATGCTGGTTTTGCCAACGCCAGGGGGGCCATAGAAACACAGGATCTTCCCCTGGGTGGACCCTCGCAGCTGGCTGACTGCTATGAACTCCTGCGGAGCAGATGAAGAGCCAGAGTGAACAGAGGGCAACTGCCCCAACACCAAAACACACTTACCAGGTCAAGCACCGATTACAGAATGAGCATCACACAAAACTGGTCCTCAAAGGAGTTGGGGAAGGCAAGGGGAGAAGCTAAGTAAGGATGCTGGTGCACCTCTTTTCCCTCTGGTTATTTACACAGTTTAGATGTCTCAGCTTCCCTAACCACAACAAGCACAGGTGGGATGGGGCATCCTCAGGCAAAAGTGACAGAAGTCAGGGAACAAGGCAAGCCTGAAACCCACCCTATCTGCTTCTTGTGAGGGCTGTATTTCAGACTACAAACCCTTCAGCATCCAACACAGCTCTAGGGATAGGTAAAGGCTGGGAGGCAAACATGCCCTTTGCTAACTTCTGCCCTCTTCATCTTGCAGTTCTGTGTGTTTCGAAAGGCAGCATCTTTGCCAGGCAAGCAGAACCATTGCAATACTCATTGAACAAATGGATTAAAATAGAGACTGCTTCTCTTGGACATTCACCCACTTGCTCAGCACTCGGGAGCAAAGCAAATAAACTGGGAGTATATTGCAGTTTGAAATCAGAATATGACCTTTATTGCTATGAACAATTAAACACATGAACTGCTTACAGAACATTGTGTTCTTGCACACAGCTTTGTTTGATCCATGAATTAATGCAAATTCAATGGAAAGCTATAACCTGAAATACATCCAAACTGCCTGGTGCTAAGCAGAGTGTCAAATAGGCCACACTGCCTATTCCTGTCTTACCAGGATTCGCTTCTTGACATCATCCATTCCATAATGATCCTCCTCCAGAACTGCTCGGGCTCTGGTCAGCTCCAGGTTCTCCTCACTACACTTTCCCCATGGGATGGATGTCAGCCAATCCAAGTAGTTCCGTGTGACACTGATGGAAACACACAAATGAGGGTGATTTGACAACAATCAGCTCATGCTTTCCTCCTCTGCCTTCCAAAACAACCTCAGCCAGAACAAGTGGGATATAAGCTACTCATGGAACGGAGCCTATGAAAAGAACATCAATATCTGGGCAGTCATTGCTAACCTTTCATTCTGACCTTCACTCCCTTCCCCAAAATCAAAGCTTTTTTTTTTTCAGGAAGCTTTTGCTTTCCTGAGACAAAGAACTTCCAACACAAATCCAAAGACAAGACTCTTCCACACACGTTCCCTGCAGGATTTTGTGGTGTGGGGCTGATTCCTGTCTGAGGTTTCTCTTCTCTCACATCTCATGAAAACACCTAACTACAAGAGAGTGGAGCCAAAATGAAGGGCTGAAGGAATTGTAACATGTTTCAGGAGGGGGAACGAACACCACAGTTCTTATCCACAGCACTAAGCTGCAGGAGAAGACCTAAAATGATCAACAGGTAAACTACAGTGAAACAAAGGGGATTTGGGGAACAATCCCATAGCTCGGATGGGATCATGTGCTAAATTCAGGGATAACAACTATGACAAAAACCCAATAGGAACTCCTAAGGTATGAGCTTCCCAGAATGGTATTGATTTCTCTCCTGACAGGAGAGGACACAGCCATGCACTCACTTGAATTCTGAAGAGTGATTATCCAGCAAACCCAACTTGTTCAGCTCTTCATCAATCACATCCATGACGTGTTTTGGCACCACCAAATCCTTTAGTCGCTCCCGGAATTTCTCTTCTATAGCATCCTTGTCCTCCTTTTCCAGACCCAGCTCTTTCTTAATGATCTTCAGTTGCTCTTGGAGAAGGTATTTGCGGTGGGTTTGCTTGATCTTCTCCTCCACCTGGACAAAGCAACAACCACAGTAACTGTTCTGTTCCTGGTACAACCCATCAAACGTCAACCAAATGCTTCCAAATACTTCTGTTATAACCTTTGCAGCAACTGAAAATGCTACTTGGAGACCATTTGCAGCACATTTTAATACAAAAAGTGACTCTATGACATATTCCAGCTCCCTCCACTGGCTGTGATTCAGTACTGTGAGGTTTTGTTTATGCTGGGGAGGCAAAAACCTGGGTAGAGTAAGCCAGATGTGATCTCCTTAGTGCCAGATAATGGGGAATAACCACTTCTCTCAACCTGTTGTCTACACAACTGCAAACAGAGACCAGTATGCACTCAGACTTCCTTGCCACAGGAGCTAATAAGAAGCTTCCTGTACATCAGGGCCTCAAAGTTCTTTCCAGCAAGGCTATTTCCTATCCAGTGGTACCCAGCCTGTCCTCTGGCATGGGATTATTCCAAGCCAGCTGTGGGACTATCAGTTGCTTTCTGCAGAACTTGAGGAGGTCCTTACTGACTCCCTAAGGGACACCACTGGCAGCTACATGCAATTAGGCTTTATAGTGTTGAGCACAACCTTTTCTGCCCGGTAAACTAGCTAACGTTTTTTCACCCACCTTGTACTGCATCCTTCCAGTCTGTAACATCCCAATTTGGTCACAAGAATACTATGGCTGCCCATAACAAAGACCTTGCTAAAGTCAGCAGAAAATGGTCATTGCTATTTCGAATGGACCGTTGCTTTGCTTTAAAATTCTCTGCTGGCTGCACTAAGCATCAGTGGTGGATATGATAGAAATACATACAAGGTGTATGTTACTTGAAAACCTTACCTCCCTTCCAAGACGCTGCTGAAGTTTGCTCAGCTCATATTCCTTCTTCAGGAGGGAAAGGGCTTTGTAAAGCCTTTTGGGAATCTGGAAAAGCAAAACACAAAATGAGTGTTCAGACACAAAACTGCTGTCAACTCCCAGGGAGAAATGGAGAATAAAAAGCTCCAACAGGCTGCCTGGGAGAAATCTCCAGCACCTGCAGATGAGGAAAGATGAAGCATGCAGCAGTTACACATCGTGCAAGCAATGCCACCAATGATGCAGAACTACCTTTCCCTAAGGGCAACTTATTAATGACTTACTATAGCCTTCAACACAAACCTAGTCACTGATACTACAGTATCATCAAACAGAGCACTGAAGTCTCCTCTGTACTGAGGCCTGGTAAAGAAACCATAACATGTAACAGCCACACTTCTGATTCAGCTACCACAGCTTTAGTTAAAAGCTTCATCTTACACTCGTTTCTTCCAGGATGTCTTGAAGTTCATGTGACTCTGCTCCTGTCAGTGCTGCACCCATGTCACTCAGATAGATAGGGTTATCTACCACACGCTGTCCAGCCTGCATCATCTGAAGTACAGACTCTCTGAAAAAATGGTAATAAAACCCAAAGTGCTCTGTTAAAACTCATAAGGGAATATCTTTAGAGTTATTTACTTCTTATGACAGAGTAAAGAAATGAAACACAGCTCAGTTTCATAGCAAAGAACCGTTTCCTTAAAAACTTGGCTAAGCCAGCACTCAGTAAGAAACTCAGTAACACATGCATAGATCACTTGATAAAAGGAATGATCCCGGATACATAAACCCAAACATATGGAATGCTATTATAAGACTTATGTAAAATTTTTGGGTGTCAGTATGCCAGGACTCTTCCTATGCTCATATTACATGGATCAGGCCATGATACTTGTTGCAATGAGCTTCACTTAGATCCCAGTCACCTGCCATAGGACCTATCCTATGCCGTACCCAAAGCAGGCGGCAGAGGAAACACGTACCTGTACAGGGGGTTCAGGGCAATGATGTCCCGGATGGTTTTGACGATTTCTGCAGTAAGAGCCTATGAACACAACACAAATTTCATCAGTAAAAACACTGGCAAAGGACAAAGAAGGCCTCAGTGCAAACACGACTGACATTCCCCAAACTCGCCAGGGCAGGAGCACAGCCGCTGAGATGGTGTGCTGTGATGGTACCTGCTGTGGGGGCAGTTACTCCTCCCGGGAGGCAAGGAAAGGCAAGAAGGGCTATATAAGGCTTTAGTGCTGGTGTTGCCAGGTCTGGGGTAGTGGTTGGCCTTGGTGATCGCAAAGGTCTTTTCCAACCCACTTGATTCTAGAAGGTGGTTTTCTGCACACACAAAACTCAGCTGGTTCCTGGCCAGAAGATATGTTCAGGCTGACCACTCAGGTCGCCCTGCAGTAAAGACTCAGTCTGACAAAGGAGATGACACAGACTAAAGCCCGGCCCAGCCTCTTCATTCAGCAACTTTTGGAAGTGATCAGTTCTAAGGAACTGGGTTGTTGTCATGAAAAAAATCATTATTTTCATGTTAGCCCCTCATGCAGTGGCTCTAGGAGAAAGGAAAGGTTTCTGAAGTGTGAAAGTAGAGCCTGATTTTAGAACGTTTCCTTTTAAGCAAGAAATGCAGGTGCAGCTCTACAGGCCAAGCTCAGGCTTGTAGGATTAATTCACTCACTTTAACCTCTTCTGTGATCTGAAAATCTTCATGAACCACATTCTCTACTTCTACCATGAGAACTTCCTGCGAGGGAGCAGCTACAGGATCTAGTACCAATTCCACTGCTTGGTCCTTTGCTCCAGGCTCCTCTTCAGCCTCCTTCTTGGAGCGCTTCTGTTTCCTTCGTTTCTGTTTGTTCTCAGGCTCCTCAGGCTCAACCTCTAGCTGCTTGTTTATACGAATCCTGAAACCCAAAAGACACCAGGTCCAATGCATTCCCCTCTGCTATGTGCAATTTTAGCATGAAAAGAGCCTAAGTTGTATCTGAAGTCAAATTTCAATCTTTGACAAAGGTGACGTTGTCCAGTTTTTGACAAGATGGAGCTGTTGGTCTTTTATTCAAAATAAGGCTTGATTTAGTAAACAAGTGGTAATCAAGTGGTAGGTCCTGATTGGATTTACAAAGAGAATTTACAGGGAACAAGTTGCCATGCAAGAAAAGTTAAGTGAGCACTGATTTAGCCTGTTGGGGGGTGAATGAGAGGCCAAGGGCAGCTGACTGCACCTTTATCATAAGCTGCTGGCTCAAACCAGGTGGAGAACCACAAAACCAGATTTGTGATGATAAAAAGAATACCCCTTTTGGCACTGGGAGGCTGCTGAGATGCGGCGGTAACACAAGCACTTACCTTCGGTGTCCCATGACTATCATACGCAGCTTGTCGCCAAGGTCCTGCATTTCATGAATCTGCACAAACGTTCCCATCTGGTAGATTTCGTTCAGATCCTCAACCACGTCAGATTCATTGCTGTTGAGGAAAAGAAATGGAGGAGATATTCAGAATCCTGAGTAAGCAGGTATGAAACATTCACTGGTTGGAGGAATCTAAGCTGGCCTCAGGAGCAAGAACACTGCACTTTACCCTGTCACCGCCATGCAGCCCCTTTCCAAACCACCCACCAGCCTGGACAGCCACAGAATCACAACTGCGTTGGGTTGGAAGGAATCTTAGAGATCACCAAGTTCCAACCCCCCCGCTACAGGTTCAGTTCCCCCCAGAAAACAGCCTTGTCTAAAGCAAGACTCAAGCTCCTGCAGTGCTGGTGGTGGCTAGGAAAACTGTCATAGGAAGAGATGGGCTGGTCCAAGCCTATCACAGTTCCTGTAACCCTACCCAAGGCAGGGAAATTCAGATCATGGCTTTTTGTGTAAGTGCAGCCTAGCCATGGAAACAGCTTCTTAAAAGGATCAAGAGAAACTACGTACTTGTCATCCTTTTTAAGAAAAACACCAGCATACGGCTGGGCGAGACGAACTTTCCTCCTCAGCAGCTCAACCAGCTTCTTATTTTTCACCTGGGACAACAACAGGTATGAAATCAGGGATCCATTTTCCGTAAGCTTTGCACCCTCCCTGTGTAAGGCCAGGCATGGGGAAGCCCTGACTGATTCTCGGGGAAGAGCTTCTGCCTAAGAGCTCATCTCAGTCTCCCCTCAGGCAGGTTATAGCCATTCCCCTTGGCCTGACCCTACAGGCCCTTGTCCCAAGCCCCTCTCCAGGTTTCCTGCAGCCCCTTCAGGCACTGGAGCTGCTCTCAGGTCTCCCCTTCAGGAGCCTTCTCTTGTCCAGGCTGACCCAGCCCAGCTCTCTCAGCCTGGCTCCAGAGCAGAGCTGCTCCAGCCCTCGCAGCTTTTGACAATGAACAGGATGATCGTGACGGAGCAGCAGGAGCAGTACCACTGCTGTTGGCCCGTCCTCGTCTTAGCACACCTGCTTTAATTCTGCATAATGCCTAAAAGCACTGTGCTTGCGCGTGTCAGAGGCATTAAGTGAAAGGAGAAAAGCATTCCAGGTTCACTGGAGAGACTTCATATTACCAGGAAATAAAGTATCAAATGGCAGCACAGTGAACTCGCAGGGTAAGAGAAAGCATTTAACAATTATCTCAATGTAAGACACATTTACAATGACTTGTACATGAAAGTGTCACGAGGGCGTGCCTGAAGAGCATCATAATATTTAGTATTTTCCTCACCCGACAGGTCTATAAAGGCACTAAAAGTTGCACAAATTAGATCTGGACATGCAGAAAAATACCGTCAGAAGTACCATCACGATAAATAACAGTGCAGGACTGGGAAGATCCTGATTCAGCTCCTGCTCCATTGACTCCAAATCAGCTCGGTGGAATGCGACTGAGGTGTAAAACTAGGAGTTTTAGCTGTTGCTAAACAGCTCCATTTCAGGGGGAGTCACGTACAAACATAACTGACAGAACATAAATGTAGGGCTCCTAAAAGCCACAGCGGGGTGCGGGGGGAGATCACGCTCCCAGACCTCCATCCCTCCGGCAGTGCTGCTCCACAGCAGCGGCAGGCTCCCTCCGCTCACAAGTGCCGTTGCTGGAGCCGTGACCCGAGCCCTCGAGGCTAAGCCAAGGACGCATCTGCTCAGCCTTGAGCACGAGAAGGACCGTGCGTGCGAGCGAACCGCTCCTGACCTTCCCCGCCGCAACCGGCTCTGATGCAACACCCGCGAAACCCGGAGCCCAAAGCAGCCGCTACCCCCGCGTGCTCGGGCCGCGACGCCTGCAAAGGGCAGGGCGCTGGGGAGCAGCGCACCCCGCAACGGCCAGGGCCGGACTCGGCTCCTGCGCTGCGCTCATCCTCCAGGACGGTGCCACCGCTCCCCGGGGCCCTCACCTCGATGATCTTGATGAAGCGCGGGAACACGGGGTTGCGCGTCACGGCGATGAGCGGCACGTTGGGGAAGTGCTCCGGGACCATCAAGGGCGTCAGCGCCGTCATGACCGGCCCGGCGCCGCCAGCCTCGCCCCCGCCGCCGCCGCCGCCGCCCTCCTCCCCGCCGCCTCCTTCCATCGCGTCCCCCCCCGCCAGCCCGCCGGGGCTGCGCTGCTGCCATGGCGGAGCGGTGCTGAAGGCGGCGCGGGCCGGCGGCGCGGGGCCCAGCGGGGCCGGAGCGGGCGCGGCGGAGGCAGCGGCGGCCAAGAGGCGGCGCCGAGCGGGGCCGAGCAGCGCCGGCCGCCAGCGCCCGCACAGCCGCAAGCAGCGGGCGGCCGCCATGCTGCCGTCCCGCGCACCGCCGCCACTTCCGTCCCCCCGCAGCGCGCAGGCGCGGGGCGCGGGCGGTGCGTGGCTGCGCGCACGTCCCGGCCCCCGCAGCGCGGCCCCGGGCGCAGCTGCGCGGAGCGGCCGCTGAGGGGCGCTGTCGGCGGGGCCCGGCCCGGCCCCTCAGCGCGGAGCCGGCCCCGGCTGGGAGCGGAGCGCGCTCGGCCCCGCGGTGCCGGCCTCGGCGCTGCCGCAGCGCAGCGAGGCCCCGGCGGTCGCCTGGGGGTGGCTGCGGCCCGGCCGCTCCGGGTCATCTCCGTGAAGGGAGGCTCCACTCCTCCCTTGGCAGCCGGCGCGGGCACCCTCCCCGGGAGCGTTTCCTTGTGGCCGGGGGGAGCCTCCTGGGTGCGGGCGGTGCCGTGGCCTCCGGTTATTGCCCACGCAGAAGACGGCAGCAGGCAAAAGCTTTAGGGAAAGGCTCAGAATTGAGTGTGTGAGCCGCGGCCCCGCCCGTGGAGATAAGGAACGCCGAACATCATGCTGCGAGTGCAGGTCATGGTCCCCAGGGAAAGCTGTGGCAAAGAACCGTCATGGAAAAGCACTGTGGAAAAGAATTCCCTTTATTGTTGAAATACGCGAATGCTCTTTATGAACACCAGCACTCGGAGCGGACAGGAAGAGCCCTCGGGAATTACACAGCCAAGTGCCCGGGAGCAGGGAGCCCGGCGGCGCCCGTCTCCATCCCCAGCTCCTTCCCTGGGCAGGGCAGGAGGGGACATCCCGTTTCAGGGCAGTGTTCAGGGGCAGATGCACTGCCACACCAAGCACTGTGCACACCCCCAGCTGTAACGGGACACGCGGCCCATCACGGCGACACCCATCTTCTCCATGGGTTGTCTCTCTCAAAGCCGATTTGGAAGAGACGGGTCCTAATCCAAGAGCTCCTCATGTATGTATGCACTGAGTCAGCTGCTTCCTCCCAAGGGTTGCCCGTCTAATCATTAGGGATAAATCCATTTGCAAACTCAAAAGGTCTCTGCAAGTGGAAGCAGCAGGAAAGATGCACAGA
The DNA here is from genome assembly GCF_034315485.1 of Pezoporus occidentalis. Lineage (NCBI taxonomy): Eukaryota > Metazoa > Chordata > Aves > Psittaciformes > Psittacidae > Pezoporus > Pezoporus occidentalis. Next base: position 94,822 of record NW_026915751.1, on the reverse strand, counting down.
CTCTCACCTATCTGACCATTTAAAAGGCTGATCAAATGATTTAATGCTTTCAGTTATCTGGTTTTGAAGGCTGAGTTAGAACAAGGCCAGCACTGGGTGTGGAAGGAGCACAAGCGTACTCGCACTGAGCTCTGCAAGCCTGCCTCCGTGCCAGGTCTGATGCAGGGAGCATGGAGGTCCTTGGAACGCGTGCACAGAAGTCAAAGTGGAGATGTTTCCCTACACATGGAGAAGTCCCTGGGTCAGCAGCAAATACACCTGGAAACCAGCATGCGCTGAGCTCCTTCCTGGGGAGCTTTGGAAGACTCATTACTGGGCTGAGGTAAAATTGCCTCTGTTGCTTTAGGGAGGGGATTAATTGGGTGAACCAAGGTGGCCTTTGCAGCGAGATATGCAGCCTTACAGCCTGAGAGTTCACTAGTGCCTTTCCTTCTTGGATTAGCCACAAAACAGTTAACTCTGTGTGTACATATGTCTGTGCACGTGTCCCTTTCATATATATATATATAAAAAGAGGAGTGTGTATATGTATATATATATATATATATATATATATGCAAATTCCTGACAACACTTTACTGCTGGGGTACTGTAAACAGGTAGACAATCCCAATCAGAAATGGGTTAACAACACGGGTAAGCACCACAGCTAAAAACTAGCAGCTGAGTTCTGAAATTCCCCATGGGACAGTGGTTTGCAGTACTTGAAAATGAGGCCCCTGCTTGGTTGTGCTCTCCTAATCTTGTGCTGAAAGCAGGAAATCACCAATGGCAAGGCTGGGAGGGTGCTACTTTGTGGGAACATGGTGATGCAGCGTGGGATGGAGAGCCCCTTTTGTCATAATGCTTACATGTCTGCTAACAGCAACTGAACACAGCTTAGACTCCTGCTGAGTTTTCTTAAAGTATCATTAGGATCCTTCCAGGTAGCTCCTAAACATGATCAGGGGGGAAGGACCCTTTGCAATATCTCTAAACCAGAAAGCACGTGCATATATTATAAAGCCAGAAGGGACCCTTAGGATCATCTAGTTCAGCTGTCTGTGTAACCCAAGCCATAGGACTTCCCAGAATCCATTCCATTTGAGCTAGAGTCCAATCCAACAATCTTGTCTTCCGATTCATCGGGTTGCCCTTTGCACACAGGAAGTCTCTTCGGGATCAGAATTCAATGCTTCCTTGAAAAGTTGGACAAATAGTCTGGAAAGAAAGAAAAGAAAACCAAGATGCAGTTCAATGTGGATCAGTCTGGATTCCTGACAGTAACCGACTGCACAAGCACAGGCTGGGAAGTGGCTGCCTAGGCAGCAGTTCTGCTTAAAATGATGTAGGGATTGTCAGGTATTACCACTGGAGTGCAGTCAATGTTATCATGCTGTTGTGGAAAAGGAAAGCACTTTGTTGGGTTTCATAAGCAAGTCTGTTCGTTATGAAGGTTCAGACTCACGTCAGCTGAGCTGTGTTAATGATAAGCTAGTGCTGTCTGAGCCCACTGTAGATACAAGCTAGTGCAATGTATCTTCAATCTCTTTGATTAAGATCCAGTCTTTAGATACAGCCATCTCATCAAAGTAAGAGTCTAACCTCACTAAGGTTTAAGGCAAGATGAACAGACTTGGATTTGCTGTAAGTATGCATCACGGACAGTTATCCTGAGCAGCTGATGCATAGCATGCTGTTGAACTATGGGAACTTGAGTCTAAGAGCTAAATCTACAGGTACATGAAATATTCTCAGCACTAAGAAATCTTTAGTTGGATTCTTGTGTCAAAGTTTGGTTACTCCACTTTAAAAAAGATGTGGAACAGCAAGGAAAAAGTCCAAAGGAGAGGAATGTTGTTACCTGTGAGGGTATATGGGCTCTGTTTAGTCTAGAAAGGAGAAGAGCAGACATTATAATAGTATTCACACACGATAAAAAATGCTGCACAGAGGAGGACAGTGATTCGTTATCCTGCACACTTCCCCCTGCTAGAGCAGAGCTCCTGTCAGAATAAGCAACCTACCTCCCGCAGTCAGGAAGCAGCCTCCTGCCTTAGGCCAACTCCTGCTACATGGAGCTGGACATTCATGTGAAAGGGATGCACTTGTGCATTTATCTCACAGCAGTCATCCTGCCCATCAGAATAGATGGGGAATGCGGCAGCACCAGTACAGAATCCTGAAGGACCAGAAAGAGCCTCAGGATCTGGCTTTGGACATCTCAAGAAATGTGTCTTGGGAAGTTTTGTTGGTGCCGTTGTGTGGTTGTGGTTGGCAAAGTTGACTCCAGTTCTTACCTCTGAGGTCTTCCTTCCCAAGTGAGACCCACTTAGGTGCACCTCTGAGGGTATGGATAGGTCTTCTGGATGAAAAGTTTCAGTGTGGAAAGTCCAGTTAGAGGGGTTTAAGTGAGATGCTGGCTTTGGAATAATGAGCAGACCTCAAGTAAAAGCTGCCTAGTTCAGCTGTGCAGCAGGAGGCTGCTTGCTGCTGTTTCTGAGCTCAGAAAGCTGTCCTAAAGCAGGACAGCTACACTGTAGTAACCCCAAAACTGGCTCTTTTACATCTTCCTGGCTGTGCCTAGACATGCATCTTCTGGATGTTCCTGGAGCAAGCCCTGCTGGTCCCATTCACTGGAGTGAGAGATCCAGGCTGTGATCCTGGCCACGCCAGGCAAGAGGGACAGAGCATGGATGAAGCAGGTCCCTGCTTCTTGCTTGAGGCTCTGAGATGTTTCAGTCATCATGTGGGCTTATTTCCAAGTGGGTTAAACTGAAGCTGAGCTCCATTTGGTATGAACTGAGGAATTTATCCTGAATTTATATGTTTTGGGTCTGGCAAACTTGTACAGGTGCTGAGAAGTGGCTGGGTCCTGCCTATTAAAGATGAGGAGCTGTAGAAAGACAGAGGGATTTGGAAGCACATTCTGGAGCAATGCGACTGAAGGGAATTCACTTCTGGCAATAGCCAAAGATGAGCAAAGGAACAGTTTCCTCAAGAGTCTTATGATGAGGAGTGAAACTGCTGAGCAGATCTGGAGCTGGCAGGCATGGGGGTACCACCCAGCCGCTCAGGTGGGCAAACTCTTCCTCAACTTTGCATTTCTCCTTCTGGTTTCACCAAGAGGAGAGCAGCTTCCTAAAGAGAAATGAAGTTAACTGGTGTCTGGGAGAAGGGAGAGCTGTTCCAGAGGCTGAATAATGGGATATAATGAATTCTTTAATGGTTTGCTGCTTTCACAGTCCTTCAGCAGCTTCCACTACTGAAAAGCCTATTGACCCCTATTTTTGCTACCAGCCAACACAGGAAGCCCTGTCCCTGCTGTATGCTCCTTCAGGAGCTGGGTGATTAGGATCTGCAGCCAGAAGGGTTTCCAGAGGAGTGAGAAGCTCTCAGGAAGCATAATCTGTGCAAACAACAGGCCTGTGAGCAAGGAGAACACTGTTTCCCATAACCACTCTTGCCAGTGAAGGGCTGAACAGGAGTGCTGGGGCTCTCCAGACATCTCCAGATGGCCAGTGCTAAATGCTCTAATGTGCTTGGGAGAAGGCACTGACCAAGTGAAGGCTTTGCAGCTCTATCCTGAAAGATGGAGTCATCATGGCAACGTTTTGGTGCCAGTCCACATGTGGTGGTGTCCCCAGCCCACCTTGCCAGTTTGCTGTGCTCAGACTTTAGCTCAGAAATGAAGGAGCTCCTAATCCAACTCATCTACTGGGTCTTCTTGACTCAGGGCTAGCTCTTGGACCCCGTAAGAATGACTAAATCAGGCTTTTGTGGAATAAAACTTTCTTTGAAGTTTAATTTTCTCCTCTTTAATGCCAGTCAGAAAGAGATGGGGGAGAAAGAGGGTCAGGGAAGACTGCGTGTGGCAGAAGAGTCTGCATCTTGGGTCTTTCTCTGTCCTCCACTATGGGCCCCCCTTTCAAGTCTTGGCTTTCTAGAGCACTGATGTGCACCCTGCTGCCCAGCCTCACAGCACTGTCTCCCTCCTGGGGTGCCTGTGGGTGTTGGGCTGTGGGCAGACCAGGGGGGAGAGCCGCTCTTTCCCTGGCTCGCAATTACCGAGTTCGCAGTCCTGCGCGTCCAGCTCCTGCCGGGAGAGGTGCTCCACGATGCCGGCCCCCAGGGAGTCCCCCAGGACGTTGGTGGTGGTTCTGAGGCGGTCCCTGGGACATCAGGGAGAAAAATACAACAGAGCTGCTGAGGAAGAGCCACGGGGATGAGGCCTGGTCCCAGAACCACCTTCAGTGGGGCTTTGGAGTCACTCTAATACCTGGCACTTCAACACTGACAGGAAACTGACTCCCAAAGAGCCTTCCCTGGTTGACGGCCCTGAGCACAGGCTGCACATTCCTTCCTGCTCCATTGCATTCCCAGTGCAATATTCCTTCCTGCTCTATTGGCTACAAACCAGCAATACAAGGTAGAGAAAAGAGGAAACACTGACAGGGTACCCCAGAGTCAGGATCTGGTTGTGTCTGGGAGAGCGAGGACTGCACAAATGGCTTCAATCTCGATCTAAGAGCAGTCCTGTGAAAGCATCGTCCCAAGGTTTAAATGGGCAAGAAAGCTGGGATGGGGCAGAGTAGCTGAGGAGCTGCATCCATCTAAGCACTCCTCAGCTTTGTCTCATCACACTTCCTGTGTTTGGTGGCACAGAACCACCACTGTGCACTGTGAATTTGCTTATTATTGGCACAACCTGTCCCTGCTGTCTGGACAGTTTCTGGGTGCCTTTGAAGGCTAAAGCAAACTAAGGACATCGTGCTGGGTGAGCAGGCTGATGCCTTGGGTCACTGAAATACATGGTGGAGACTCCAGCAAGGGTCCCATGGACACAAGTGTGGTTTAAGCTTAATGATGCCAGTTATTGAACCTGCTTTTAGCAGGGACCCTGGGAGTACAGAGGGACTCCATAAGCACTTGGTAGGGGCACACAGCAGCGTGTGCTGCTGAGCAGAGAACTTACAGAAACCAGTCCACAGCGATGATCAGTGTAATGTCTTCAGTAGGCAGCCCCACTGATGTCAACACTATCACCATTGTCACCAGTCCTGCCTGGGGAATACCTGCAGCTCCAATGCTGGCTGCTGTGGCAGTGATGCTGGAGGGAACAGGAGAGCACAGCTATCAGCAAAGGGAAGAGGTGGTCACAGTTCAAAAGCGTCAAGAAGTAGCTCAAAGTCATCATCTACAGAATGCTCTGGCAGCCTTTCTGTGTCACTGAGCAGGATGGTGACACGTGGGACATGAACACAGCAGCCAAGCTCCTCCTGCCAGGCACCCATCCATAACAGGCTGCTCACTGCAGCTCTAGCTAAGGGATGGCCCAGACCTGGGAATACAATAAGGGCTCAAAAGGAGGTGTAGCGCCACAACAGGAACCCGACCATACCTCAGATAAGGCAACAAACTGAAGCACTTCCAAAACTCTTTTTAAAATCACCTTATTGTGATGATCTGCCCGAAGTCAAGTTCATAGTTGTTGACTTGTGCAATGAAGATGGCTGCAAGGGCCTCGTACAGAGCAGTGCCATCCATGTTAATTGTAGCTCCCACGGGCAGCACAAACCTCGTGATGCGCCTGTCCACACCGTTGTTTTCTTCCAAGCACCTGAAGGTGATGGGCAGAGTCGCTGAGCTGCAAGGAATGTACACAACAGCATGAATGGGGTATATGCGGACTTCAGAGGAGGGACTGAGCCTCTGCCTGGTTTAAGACCTTACCCACCTGTGTTTTCACCCTGCCATGTGAGCCAGAGGCCAGAAGCTGCTAGGAGAAAGAACAGTCTAAGCAAGGCTTCCTCAGATAGGGAGCACGCTGCAGTTGCACGTTCAGACATGGCTTTCCTCAGGGGGCTGGGACAGGGCCTGTGTGACCCTGAGGCTGGGGATGTTGGGATCACACCAAAGGAAGGTGATGCTCGAGGATTCAGGGTACATGGGACAGAGCCTCAAGACCAAAACTCCTCTGAGCCCTTGCTCACCCCCCTCAGTGCATAAGACAAGGATGACTCGTGTGTGAGTGTACATCTTGTGGAGAAAGCAGGTAATTGTCTCTGAAAGAGAACATGAGCAGCAAAAATGCTGCATGTGTCAGTGGGAGAAGACGTGGGAGAGACTGTTACTTGCCAGGAAGTGAATATAGCAAGAAACACAGACTTAGTGACACAGCAGCTACCTGCAGTCCCTTCTCTTGTACTCCATGGCACTGTGTCACTGAATGTATTGGTGTTTGTGCCTTTGCCAGGGCCTCCAGTGAGTTTAATGCAGCTGCATACAGTATGTGAGCCTGGGAGAGAGAAATGTGCTCATGTGTATGAGTGCATGTGTGCGATATGTGTATGTGTGTGTGGAATAATGCAGCACGTCAGCAGGAGTGAGACTTGAAACGCTGAGCTCAGCATTTCAGTGTCACAGAGTGACCACCATGTTTGGGGAGGGGGAATATGGGCCATGCACTGATGGTTAGAGGTGGCTAACCATAACCAACCCCTGAGCCGGGAAGTGGGAGTCTTTCTGCTCTCACAGCAGCTTGCCTGGAGCAGTGCAAAAAGCTGCTGGTGCTAGAAACTGTGAGAGCACAAGTGTGCTGTGCTGAGGGCAATGGAGCACTGAGAGGCAGCCCCAGAGTATCCCCACCAGCCCCAACCCTCCTCTGCAGCCGTCATACCTGGAGGAGGTGCCCAGGGCTGTGATGAGGGCCTGCAGCAGCCCTGCAATGAATACCCAGGGGTTCCTGTGAGTGACGATGAAGTAGAGCAGCGGCAGGATGCAGAGGGCGTGAATGAGAAGTCCAACGATGACGGTGAGCGTGTACATCCCCAGCTGGCCGCCCATCACTGCCAGGTCATCCATCTCCAGGATCTTGCCAGCGATTAAGAACATGATCCCCACTGGAGCATACCTGTGGCGCAGAAACAAGGCCGATGCTCAGAACTGGCACCCAGCCTTCCCCACCAGCTTTCATACCCCAGTAAGCCAGCACACCCCAAGTGCTCCCTGAGCCCCGCCACTGGATGATCCTGCTGCTTTCTGGAAACCTGGAGAGAGCTGGGACTTGGTCACCACACGGTCAAACCCAACCCCAGCTCTTGTTGCACTGGCAGGGACCCCGTACTCTGTTGTGCACACAACTTGGGCACCAGGGGAGGTTTCCTCCTCCTTCTTCCACAACGCTCCTTGTGGAACTGATAGGGGAGGTTATGTAGAGGAGTGTTCAGTCCCTTCCTTTCCTAACAGAGCTTGGGATGAGAATGTTGAAACAGAGCACAGGGAAGTACAGGAGAAACAGGGAACTGGGTGGTAAATGAGATAGTGTCCTATAGGCTCTGGGTAATCACATTTAGGGAATAGGAACTTATAGAGAATCCATATCTGGGGTAGCAAGGACTGGGCACACCAACCCCTGTGAAAGCAGCCATACTTTCCATTCCTTACGGCTTTTTTTCCCCCTTCCATAACAATGCATCTCATGAGCAGCAGTGAGGCTCCACCGAAGGGCAGCCATAACACAGGCATGGAGAATATCATGGGCACTACACTGAACATGGGCAAATCACTGGGCCAAAGAAAACCCCAGCTCCACGGCCTCACCTCTCAGGGCTGGGCCTCTACAGCTCAGGAGCTCACATGCAGTTCATGCACAAGGCTCAGAGGCCCACATGCCAAACTCCAACTTAGCCTCTGGAAAAGTCTCAGGACAGGATTTCACAAAGATTTCATTTCCTCTGACCTTCGTCCTCCTCGGCTGCAGCTGAAGACCAGCTCTGCCCAGGAAAACCAGCTCCTGGGAGCCAGTCTGCAGGCTGGGGCTTCAGGAAGGAGCCTGCCTCCTGTACCAGCAGGAATCTCTGCAGACACTACCTGCCGTGTGGCACAGGCATCTTGCAGAGTGTAACCAAGGTCCTAGACATCCACAACCTGCCTTTCCTCACTGTAAGAGGGTGCTAAAGGAGGGGCCACCACTGTGAGAGGGTGCTAAAGGAGGGGCCACCACTGTGAGAGGGTGCTAAAGGAGGGGGTGTTGAAGGCACCTTGAAATCATCTCTGGGAGCAGTGTGCAGGTTTCACCGCGCTCGCGTTCTCCCTTCTGTGCCCTCTTTTCTCTTCTTGGGAAAGTCAGACCCCAAGTTCTGGCTCATCCATGGAGGAAAAGGTCCCCAGTGCTCTGCTATAAGCTCAGCGTTGTTCTTCCCCCTTGTGCCTTTCTGTGTAAGGCCTGGCCCCACATGCTCAGGGTGTTGCTCTGGGATACAGGACTGTGACTAGAAGACTACGGAAAGGAAGCTGGAGTGATCTGCAATGGGAGAGGGTGCGGGGGAACAGATCCCTCCCCTGTCAGACATTTGCATGTATTCTGCCAGCTCCACGTCTCTCCTGTCTCACAGTACCTACCACAAACTCCTATCTAGACCTTGAGCCCCAGGTAGGTAAAGAACTTATAATAACAAGATTTGGTAAAATGCTGCCTTCTAGAGAAGACTCGGCTCAGCACCACGTAGCATGTGCAGCCTGGCACAGAGAGCAGCAAGCAGCTGAGCTCTAGAGGGGTCAGAATCTGGGAGACCTCAGATTGAAGGGCAGGAACTTGGAGCTGACTCTGTCAATGCAGCTCAGCTCTCAGAGCTGATGCAGGCAGCCGGCACCCTGAGTAGCAGGAAAGTGGCAAGAGGTTCCTGTGATTCATAGCTAAGGCTCCTGGAACACAGCTGGAATGAAAGCTTTTGGTGGGAAAGCCTCACACCCTACCCATGTTGGTAAGGCTAAGAGATCTTCCACTCCAGCTCTGCTCTTCCAAGGATGTTTCCAGCAGCCTCAAGGAAAGCAAGTCCTGGTAAACCTGCTATTTCTAAGGTAAAACCAAAACAAAACAGGAAATGAAATGTGAACAAATATCCCATCCAGACTTTTCCCTCCAGCCTGATGGAGCCAAAGGAGAGCTGTGCCCATCTGCTTTCCCTGTGCATGGCATCCTTAAAGCACCCCCACTTCTCATCAGGTCAGTGGAAACTGCACCTGCAGACCTCCTGCTCCAACCGGCCGTGCTCCTCACCAGATGATAATGGCCACCAGCCTCATGATGGCTTCGTTGAGGCAGTTAAAGAACTCCCGCAGGGCCCGTCCCTTCTGCTTCATGCTGCCGATCACCAAACCGAAGCACATGGAGAACACTACCAGCCCCAGCGCGTTCACCCCATTGGCTGAGCCCGGGATGGGAATGACTTCTTCAAAGGTCAGCACCTCGGAGATGGTCCCCAGGGCATGAGTGACGTTCTCCAGGATGCCGGTGACGTTCTCGGGCGCAGGGATCGGAGTGCTCGTCACCCCTGCGGTGACATTGCTGCTGTGGAGGACGGTTCTGGTGAACACCCTCGTGCTGTACTGCGTCTTGTACTGCAAAGACACAGGTTATCAGCTGGGCTCACGGGTCCTGCTTCAGGAGCTCAGGACAACAGGCTCTTGCATCTCTTCCTAAAGAGAGCACTGCAAGTTCCTGCTGACCTGCGTGGGGACCTTCCCTGCTCTGTTCTCAAGCTCCCCATATGGCTTTCATCAAGTTCACAGACCTGAAGGCCAAAAGAGACCATTGGAGCATCTCAAGTCGCTAGGACTGACTTCTATTCTGGCTTCTCTGATAACCCTTTGGGCTGCTTCCAAGGGCACTAGCACTACAGAAGAGACAAATCCATGGAGAATCTGCTCCCATTTCACTGCCAGTCCAAGACTGCACCATGAGATCACAGAAGCTTGAAAAGCTTGTGTGGGGATGCTGTAATACAGCCTAATGACTGCTCCTGGAGCAGCCACACTGTGGGAGGTGTGAAGGTAGTATGAGGGAATTGCTACTCCATCCCTCAGAGAACAAAGTTGGAGCGTGGTCTAGGGCACAGGGCGCAAAGGGAAGTGACAGGCCAGGTGGGATTTCATACCTGTTTGAAGCAGGCTTCTACCAGGTTGGGCGGGAACATGTTCCTGCAGGAGGTAAGACAAGGGAAGAGTTATTGTCCTGTTTGATTAGCAAGAAAACAGGGGCTTCCTGGGCAATGCCTCTGTCCTGGAGCAGTCTCAGGTCACAGCTCCCCCGATGCCAGCTCAGAGGGGTCCTTTCTGTCTGACAGAAGATGGGAATATGCCAGCCTGGAGCCAGGCACCCTCCTGCATCTTTGCAGACTGCAGAATCCTGCGAGAATTCCAAAGAATTCTGTCCTGGGAATCATCACGTCCTCAATTTCCTTGGGTCAGTGAAGATGGATATTCAGAGTAGCCTTTGCTGGGTGAATTTCTGAAGGCATACAGTCATCGATAGCTTTCATCACTTCTTTTGCTGAGCACGCCTTGGCCTCTTGCATTAATACCTCTAAGAGATGGGCTCTAGGCCAAGCATTCAACCTCAGAGTGGCAAAGCCAGTTAGCTAGACTGAGCTAGAAGTAGCAGGCTGGGCAAGACCCAACCATAAACCTCTTTCCCTAAGAGGGAATGCCTAAAGCTGTGACGCTTCAAAAGGATTTTCCATGCAGCAATGTAATCTCAGTGGTATGATCTCAACACGAGACCATCTTGTTCACCTACCTCACCAAGTCCATGAAGGCATCTGTGGTCTGCACCTGCTCAATCCTGCCTTCTCGGTGAAGCTTGTCCTTGGATCCTTTCCCTGGGTGGATGATGATCACCATGAGGATGCCAATGAAGACTGCTATGATCGTGGTCACCATGTAGTAAACCACAGCCCGCATCCCCATCTTCCCTGAGGCTCTGCCATCCAGTGAGGCCATTCCTGGGGAGTCACACAGAGAGACAAGGTGAGGTCTGTGATCTTAGAGGGAAGCCCGAGGAAGATTCAAAGCGTGCAGGGCACACGCATGAGCAGGACGGGCAGCTGGGGTCTCCAGCCAGTGATCAGCTCCAGCTCTTTTGGACTGACACAAATGAACCTTTCCTAGGCTGGAGGAAACCTGCGGCTGACTTTGGGCAACAAACTTGTTGACTTTTGAGGTTACATAGGATGAAATCGTTGTTAATGCTCAAGTGTTGGGTGTTGGAAGCACGGCATTGTGTCCTCCCCAGTCTTCTGAGAAAGCACAAAGCCTTCTGCTTCTCCTCCCCGCTACTGAGCCAGCAGGGTGTGAGTGTGAATGATGTTCACTACAGCTGTGGGTTCAGGCTTGGCCAGCCAAGCCAATCCAGGCACCTCCAGCTGGGGTACTCCACCACCAGCAAGCACCCCTCTTTGCTGCTCACTGCCTTGGCTGAAAGAAGAAGCCACTTCTCACCTGTGATCAAGCTGGAGACAATGAGAGGAAGAACGAGCATCTGGAGCATGCGCATCAGCAGCTCACCGGGGAAGGAGAAGTACTTGATCTGGCGATAGGTCAGCTGGTAGGGCCGGAGAGAAAATGCCAGGATGATCCCTGTGGATCAACACAGGATGAGAATGGAAATGGGACAGTGTGACCCAGTGGTCTGTCCCTCAGTCCTACAGCATGGCTCTGCTCTTTCTTGTCTCCTTTCAGCTCCTCCCCTTCCCAAAGGAGTAAATGCTCTTTCTTTCTCTAAAAGGCTGTGATCCAGTTTTTACTCTATGCTCACTGTCTCCCTGTGCCATGCTTATATGTACAGGAGCCTCATGCAGAAGGCCTCCTTGTTGCTCTGTCTGCTTTCCTCTGGGTTCTCTTCCCAGGAAGCTCATGAACACAAAGATGCTGTGACCAGAGGTATGATCTCCCAACCTAACCCAAGTGTCACTGCACCGTTTTGAGGCTTTGTCCACCACCCACCTCTTAAAGCTGAGTTCAGACAGTGAGTTGGAGACGCACAGCCAGGATCAAAAGCTAGGGACAAGGCACTATCTGCTGGGCAGATTTAGCCTGCATTGTATCACAGCCCTTTGCATCAGTTCCCCCTTCTGGTCCTGTCAGGCTGAAGCTGTCAGGATGAACCTGCAGAGCCCTTGTGCCTGTAGCCGTGCTCACAAGAACTCCTTCCACTGGAGCAGCTTGCTCCAAGCCCCTGTGTCCAACCTGGCCTTGAGCACTGCCAGGGACGGGGCAGCCACAGCTTCTCTGGGCACCCTGTGCCAGCGCCTCAGCACCCCAACAGTGACCATTCCTTCCTGCCCCACCAGCTCCATACCCAGCAGGACTGCAGTGATGGTGAAGAGGACGAAGGTGTTTCTCCTGAGGAAGCTCTTGGCACTGTCTGCCGTGATGCTGTGCATCCGCTTCTTGGCCCGCGCCGCGCGCTTCTGCACGGCCTGGCGCAGGCGCTGCACGCGGCCCTCGGCACTGAGCCGCTTGGCTGCGTCCTCGTTGAGGAAGAGGCTGTTGACGTGACTCTGCTCGCCCATGGTGCGTGTGTCTGCTCCGTCCCGCGGCGCGGCTCTGCCTGTGCCGGGCAGGAGAACAGCGTCGGGCAAGCGCAGGGTGCAGCACCCAGCTGCCTGCTCCGGGGGTCATCCCCCGGCACCCTGAGCAGGTTTACTTAGGTGTCTCTGCCCCTCTGCAAGGAGCACACCCCGGGCAAGGCATCTGAAGGGCTGCCAGGGTCTCGTCATGGCTGCTCTGGTGTCTCTGGAGAAGCTCTGGCCTCTGTAGCACCCAGCCTGTACCGAGAAGGGGTTTGTGGTGGCCCGGGCAGCCAGCAAAGGCACAAATCCCTTCACAGGGCAGGTGGGGGCAGAACCCGCACAAAGGGACTCACCTGCTCTTTATTCCAGATGTTTCTCCATCCACGTGCACTGGAAAATGGATTTTTGTGCAAACAAGAGGAAATTTCTCTTTGGAGATGGAAAAGCTCAGGGTGAGGCATTGGATCCCATGTTCCCCCAAATGCTCAGCAGCCTTCCCAGAGCAAAACTTAGCCCACAGAAGGAGCTCAGCAGCAGAACTTGCTCCTGTGCTCTCCCCACCCTCTTGCTGACTTACTCCCTTTCTCATCTGCATATTTTGCAATGCAGTGGCCCCCTCCAAAGCACATTCCCTCTGCATCTCTGGCCTGAAATTGTGTAAGTGTTCCCTGTTGCATCAGCTGGAAGTTCCCAGTCTGCTTCAGCGTTATCAAAAGTACTCCTGCAGATGAATGCTCTGCCAATGGCTTGGATTTCCCTTTTTGAGAGGAAGAAAGTGGCTTTTTCTCTTATTCATGGCCACTTCTCCAGGTTCCAGCCTGCCAGAAGCACTGCGATACTTGAGAGGGCACTTGTGGAGGTAACTGCAAGGCTGGACCAGGAAGCACAGGATGTTTTGCAAGAAAGTTGAGTGTTGCAAAACTAATGCCTAGTTCCTGGCAATGAGGTTTCACAGGAACAGTGGAATTTGGGCTATTTTAGGGACATTAGTCAAAAGATGGTGCATGTAAAAGATGGGGAAGGAAGGCTCCTGCACCACAATTTCTTGTTGCCCTGCTCTTTGCAGCTTTCTGTGTGGTTATCTTCTCATCTACCCAGGGAGATGTCCTGGCCATGGCAGGGAAAGGCACTGCAGGGTGTGTGGAGCAGCAGAAACAAAATGCAATGTTCAGGTGAAGCCTTGATCTGCTCCTTGCCCTGCACTTCACTCTCTGATGGACAGAGCATCAGCAGCCAGCCCGTGCCCTGCTCCCTCTGCACTGACGCGGCTTTGTGGTCGTTACCATGTCCAAGAGACATCAGCCGACGGGCACATCACCAGCCCCAAGGAAGCCAAGAGGCTGTGTGGCCAACCCAGCAGAGGAGAGCTCCGGTCTCCAGAGGGTTCAGGCTCCCCACTGGGACAAACCCAGTTGTCACTGCTCAGAGCAAATGGATGAGAGGCAATGATTGAAATGCTGGTGCCTTCCATGCTTGTCCCGCTATCGCTGGTGTCTGTGCAGGACAGCACAGGGGGGTTAATCTAATTAGTCAGGTTTCCTCCTGGGACTGACAGGATTCAGCCAAATTAGAAATGTCCATTGCAAAGTCTCTCCCTGGTTCACCAGCCTCCAGGGACCGAGGGAAGAATGGCAATGCCATCAGTACAGCCTGTCCTGGCCCATTGCTGCTAAAGGGATGACACTGGATAAGCACAGGAGAGTCAGATCCTTCCCCATAACAGCAGCTGCCCCAGGCCCCTGCAACACAATTCTCTCTGGTTTTTATTTATTCCTTGCTGAAAGCCAGCCAGAGACTGAAATAATCAGCAGTTGGAGCCCACTGCCTCTCTTGTCTCCAAGGAAACTCTGCTGTTGTGTTCAGCATCAAAGCCGGGAGGCTTTTCAAGGAGGGAATTCTCCACAGGTAGCAGCAGGGAAGCACCCTAAGGGGGAGGAGAGGGAGGAATCTCTGCAGGGGAGAAGCTTTGCACAAGTGAGGTGGAGGCAAGGGGTCACTGAGAAAGCTGCATTACTCCTTCCAAAGCAGCTTCTGGACAGCTCTCAAGTCCTGCTTGCTTTTGGGAGGACCATTGCCACAGCACAGTAGGAAGCTACAGTCCCTCCACTACCAGATGAACAGAATAGGTGCTTTCCAGGGACTGTCTCTGCAAGGATGGCAAGGGAGCAGTGGATGCCTCTGCTCTTGCCTCCCTTTCCCCCATCAGTGCCTGTCAGGAGCAATGAATCCATAACTGTGCTATGAGCTGGGTTTGTTCAGTCCTGAGGACTAGGATAGAGAGGGCCCACAGACCCCCTGGCTGGAGGCATCCTCATCTCTCATGCTGTTGGATCCTTTGCAGCCCGGCCCATTGCTTGCTCTTGGGAAGGGGAATACAAGCAGAAAGCAACGAAGCCAATGTGCCTATGCTGAACATTTCCGTTCACAAGCCCAAATGGGGTGAACTCAGCCATCTTTGTGTTGCTATAGCAGCCCCTGGCAGGGCTTCCTGCTCAGTCGAGTGCGAGGGCATCTCCATTTCCCACTCGGTACCTGGCAGCCAGCTCCCTCCCAGCCAACTCCCACCATGACAACGGCCCCAGGAGGAGAACGGATCTGCCCCGGGTCCCGGCACTGACCCACCTCTGTGACAGACAAGCTCAGGGGAGAGGAACCTGCAATGGGCAGGAATTCCAGCCCAGCTGAGCTCTACAGTGACAAAGTGGTCATCAGCAGAGCCGCTACTTTGGGGCCTAAGTGTGATGCTGGGAGGGCAAGCACTGCTCTCCCCATCGCTCCCCACTCATGCTCAGGTCCTGTGCTAAGGTTGTCTCCCTCTAACTGCCCACCAGGCACTTCTGTTCTGGGCCCCCAGCCCAAAACACAGTTCCACTTTGCAGCCACTTGCCTCTGGGCAGTTCCCTGTCCTAAGCAGGGTGAGAGCTATCCCTGCTGCTCTCTCAAGCACGTCCTCACAGCAATCTCCTGCCATCCTCCTGTCCTGCTTCATCCCCTGGCCCTGACCCCGGGCCCGCTCTCATTCATGCATTCAGGCTTCCTGAGAGAACCACTCACCTGGAGGAAGTGCTGGCTGTTGAGCACGAGGGTCTCTTTCGTCTTGGGGGGTTACTCTGAGTGTTTTCGCTCTTGGATTCTTTAAGCTGGAAGGCAGGATGCAGGATTTTCTCCTCGGAAAGGTGCGGTGTTAGCAGGGAGCTCGGAGCTGTACCTCCTGAGAGAGGAAAGGAAGACTGTAATATGCTCAGGATGCATGGCAGCAGGGGGTGGGGGAGTGGCATGGAGGAGGAGACTGTAAAAACCTGCGATGATTGCAGGAGCCCAGAGGACAGAAGGTACCTGTCACCGTGATGTGACACGCAGCCCGTGCCGGCTTCACCACCACCAGTGGTCCTGCGCTCACCTCTGCCTCCTCACACCAGCTGCAAAGAGGGTTAGCAGCAACAGAGAGCAGGACGAGCCGCTAAGTCAGACCCTGATCGCATCCCATCCCACTCCTGCCCCCCTGCTGCTGCCATGAGGGTGGCTGTGTGCAGAAACCCATCCACCCGCAGCAGCCGGATACCCTGGGCAGGCAGGTCCTCGCCGGTCCCCTCTGTTGTACGCAGGACCTCCGAGATCCAGGCACACTGAGGGCATGGACGTGTGTCAAGGAGGAGTCCATTCCCCGGGTGTGCGAAGTCAGGCAGCCGGACTCCGCTGCCAAGGGAGCCCAGGGAACTCCCACTGTCTTTACTCACTGATGGCTCACACATTGACTCCTGCTGTGCTGCGCTGGGTCTGCAGCTAGAGCCTGAACTTGTCCAGCAAGGGGCAGGTCAAAGGCACGGTGTGAGGCTCGTCTGACAGAGTCCTGGGACTGAAATCCCCGCTGAGAGCTCTGTCCCCAGCAGACTCTCTGGGCAGACGAGAGCTCAGCCTCTTCTGCCCGCGGATCCGGAAGCCCCCGGGCCTCAGCAGCAGCTCTCCCTGCACAAGGCACCCGACTTCACTGCTGGAGGCTGCTGACCTGCTCCTGCTCCCCGCCTGGACAAGTGCATTTCTGACGCTCCCCAGAGAGGGGCAGAGCTGCCACGCACGTGTTCATCCCTGGACCTACCGCAGGGAGAGCGGCTGGATGAGGATTGTCCTTTCCCACTTCCTATGCTTCGAGTTCAGTTTGGCTCCTAGAACCTGTGCTAGTTCTTAGCCATTGGTTTAATCCCAGGTTAATACCTGGGCCTTTTTTTAGCCATAAACTCACAGTGACAAATGCCTTCAACCAACAGAGGTTTGCAGGTTCAGTGGAAAAGCTACTTCTTCATCATCTCTTTATTTTTAAAGAAATATATTGACTATCTATCGGCTATTTAAAAAGCAGAACCCCTCTAGATGGGCTGAGTACTGGTTCCTAATTGAGTGACAAGGAAAAACCAGGCATGTGAATCTGTTAGCAGGCAGTTATGGCAAATCCAGGTTGCTATGCACACACTGGATGAGACGCTGATGCGGCAGGGCTGGGGGGAAGAGCCCAAGTGGAAGGCTGTGTCCACTGTCCCAGTAAGCACCTACTGCATCAGCCTTTCAAAAGGGCTCAATTGGTCTGACCTGGTAAAACCAAATCCCATTGTGGAGGATGCTGCAATGAAGTGAAGGTGTGAGTGTGCACAGCCCCATCACTTGAACATGACCGAAAGGCACATGAACCATGCTCATCTTGACGTGCCACAGGGACATGGATGCTTTCTACTGGCGTGCAGAAAGCCACTGGGATATTCCCAGTTGCTAATTGTCATGGTGAAAGATGTGGTTTTCTGGTGTGAAGCAATCCTTCAGCCCTTCCTTCCCTGGATTTTGCAATTCCGAGTCTTGTTCTCCTTGTTATAGTAACCTTAATTTGGGGGTTGGGATTAATTTTGTATCCTGCACTGCTCACATGGCTCAGGGAGCTAAGTCCCATTATGCAGCTGTGACCTTCATTCCAAGTTAGCAGAGTTTCTGCAAATGAATCTCCTTTGTATTTCACAGAGCTGCTCAAATAATGGAATTTCCTTCCTATGGGAAATGCCAATATTTCAACATTTATTTTTGCCCTATTTTGGAACAAAAAGTCAAAATTTCAACTCTTGCAACACACGAAATTCAGGAAAAATCAGAAATATAAAGAAATGGTTTGGTTTAGAATCAGACTCGCAGCCGGGTTTGTGTTGAAGGGACCTTAAAGCTCATCCAGTTCCAACCCCTGCCAATCTCCCCTCTGGCAGGTTAAAACCATTCCCCTTGGTCTGTCCCTACAGGCCCTTGTCCCAAGCCCCTCTCCAGGTTTCCTGCAGCCCCTTTAGGCACTGGAGCTGCTCTAAATTCTCCCCTTCAGGAGCCTTCTCTTCTCCAGGCTGCCCCAGCCCAGCTCTCAGCCTGTACAGCCCATGTAGCCCAGCATATACATCCCATGACAAATCATGTTACCTCAAGGTTTTGACTGGGCAGTTTCAATTGATGGGTGAGACAAACTTCAAGCTCCTGAAGGTTCCGTCATTCGAAAGTGCCCTGGTTTTCTCCTTGGCTCTGCTGAGAGTGTGTGTGATTGAGGCGTTTCAGCTATTTTGAATCCCAGCTCATGCTCCCTGCTTCTCCCAGGTGCACAGGGACCTTGTGCTGCACGTATCCACGGGGACTTCTGCTGCAGGAGCGTGTGTGATTTGTTTTGTGCTATTTTTCAAATCGAAATCTCTGTACACCACTCTCCAAGCCCAGCCTGTGTGAGCTGAAGATGCCTCAAGTGTTTGCTCTGCTGGTGCTCAAGTCTCATTCTGTCAAACTCTACTGGAGAATGAATCCCCTGCACCCTCCTGAAATGTTCTCTGGTGGACCCCCCCCCACGTCCCCCCAGCATGCCAAGAGGTGCAAGGAGTCATTTAGCTTTCCTTTCCTGGACCTCTGACTCTCCCTTCCAGCCCCGTGCTTTCCTACTGGCAATTCTTCTGCCCCATGTATTTGAAAGAAGCTTAATTTAGGTTTTATGTATGTCCTGGGTTCTGCAGTAGCAGTCATGTTTTTCCTTTGTGTTAGCTGGTGCAGTGCAGTGTTTGTCATAACCAAGTTCTTTCTAAAGACCCTTTTTTTTGCTTGCCTTATTGTATTTGGGCATTTGGACACTTAGACAAGGGGGAATGGCTTTAACCTGCCAGAGGGAGACTGAGATGAGCTCTTAGGCCGAAGCAATTCTGCCTTCTTTAAGGTCTCCTCAACACAAACCAGTCTGGGTTCTCTGTGTGGAGAATAAATGATTACTTGTTCTGAGTGTGGTTTGTTTCTGTGGTAGAGGACCTGCAGGTACACCCCAACGGTACCTGAAGGTACCCTATTCATAACCTGAAATGTATGAGCTAGTTACCCAGGGGAATGGCTTGCACAGCTTCCCAGCAACAGCGTGTGGCTTCCCTTTGGGCACCCTGGATTAGCGTGTGGTCCAAACTGGACACAGCCAAAAGCCTGATTGTGTCAAGTAGCTCACTCTGATACTCCCGTGGGCTAAGTCTGCCTTCTCTGAGCTGGGAAAACACGATGGGAATGCTTTACTTCTGCTGCTCTCATGATATATTTTTCCAAATTTAACTCGGCCCATTTCCTTTGGCGTTCTCCACATGGTGTTACCATCAGATTGTGCTCTTCTCCAGCAGGTCCCAACAATGTATATGTGTATATGTATTACAAGGACAAAAGGGACCAATTGTGATCATCTAGATTGACCTCCTTTTCCAGGACAGGAATAGTCCTGTGTTAATTAATTTTCTTTAAAGTAGAATATACTATTTAGACAACTCTCTGGCCCTGCATCACTCCCTTCTGATGGCGATGAGTTCACCACCGTTTCAGGCAAATTATACAAGCCTGGGTCTACCTGACCCTGGCAATTCTGCATGGTGATTACGAAGCAGCAGTCAGCTGCCTCTCTGGAGGAGCTGGACTGAACTGACTGATGTTAATGGCAATAACTGACACACCAGTCGATGTGGATATGCAAACGCTCATGCATGCAGCACCTGCAGACACTGCCTTAGAGGCTAAAAATGCCAATGAGATCCTGCAGCAGTCACTGGGACAGCAGCACCTCCAAGTTTCTTCCAGATGCCCTCTCAAATCACTGACAGAGGGGAGACTGAGATGAGCTCTGAGGCAGAAGCTCTTCCCTGTGAGGGTGCTGAGGCGCTGGCACAGGGTGCCCAGAGAAGCTGTGGCTGCCCCATCCCTGGCAGTGTTCAAGGCCAGGTTGGACACAGGGGCTTGGAGCAAGCTGCTCCAGTGGAAGGGGTCCCTGCCCTGGCAGGGGTTGGAGCTGGAGGAGCTTTAGGGTCCCTTCAACCCAAACCAGGCTGGGATTTGATGTGTGGAGGGTGCTCTGAGCTGACTGTCACCTGCCAGCATGGCCAGGGAAGGGCATTACACTGTGCAGGATCCCTTCTGCCCCTTGCTGTGGTCCTGGCCAGGGAGATTTCTCCCCATACCCTACCATGGATCATAAAGCAGGCAACTGATGCCGTGGCCCCAGATGCCTGTGGGTGTTGGGCTGAGCTCAGGCAGGCACATGGGGCCCAAGTCCTTGCACAGAGCAGCTTGGAGTGGTGCTGGCTGCGTGCTGTCAACAGAGGCAAGGCAAGCTGTCTCACAGCTCATTAGAGAAACTGAGCCGAAGGGAAGGCACGTTCCCAGCTTATGAGGCCACCTCCTCTGTGAGCTCTGATCTACTTTTGCAGTGATTGTTCCTGACCTAGGAGAAGCCCCTGAGAGATCTCACACAGTTCATAGCCTGCAGCTACGCGGGCATCCACAAGCAGCGGGTGGGCAGGCGGGAGCGCGGCTCCCGCACTCTGACTTCAGCAGCTGGAAAATTCCACTCCTCCTCCTCGCCGCGGACTCTGCCGAAGCCCTGGGGCAGTGAACCTTGCCAGAGGGGAGCTCATCTGCGCGCCAGGCTCCTGCTCCTGTGAATTGCGGCGCCTCTGCCAGGAAAGCTGCACTATCTGCTCAGCCCCCTTTCAGCACTGCGATAGGAGCAGCGCTGGAACAGCATCCTGCCGCCTCTGCTCTGCTCCGTGGTTATTTTAGCGCTGCTGACAGTCAGCAGTGACACGAAGGGTGAGGGTCCACAATGGGGACCAGCAGAATTGGTCTCTCCCCTAGCTCTGGCCAAGATGACACAAAGAAACCTGTTCCACTGGTAAGTGATCAGCTCTGCAGATGCTCTCCTTATCCCAGATTAACTGCAAACGTCCTCCCTTGTGTGAAATTGGTCCAACAACTTAGAACTCACAGTCTCTCACTTCAAGACTATCAAAGCAGGAACGATAAGGTAACTTTTGGTACTGATGGAATTCGACTGGCTGAGGAGCTGAAAGCTTTGATGCCAGCCCCCAGCTCTCCCTCTGCTTTATCTTTGCACATTTGTCCCTCATTCCCACCCATGCACACGCTCTTTGCTTCTGACTTTGCAGCAGCGCTCACTGGGGGTTTGCTTAATCCCCTGTTAGGGGTGAGGAAAGCTGCTGAGTGTCGGCATGGGCAGAAAGGCTCGTGCTGCAATGTCACTCGGGTCACCAGCAGACAACTGTGTGTGTAAATCCCATGGGAATTACACAGCTGTAAACCCTGGAAACTCAGCTTCACACTTGGAATGTTCTACTGCTGGTTTCCTTGCAATGAAATAATGCAGAAAATTGGATTTAAGCAGCAAAAAAATCATCATTCTGACTTTTGCCCCTAACACTCCTAAAACGTGGAGTGTCTCACTGATGGCCACAAGGCATCCTGCTTCTCCTTAGCATGGGAGGCACATGGAAAGTGAGCAGCTCCACAATCAGCCAAGGGACCAAACATTCACCTTGCAGCAGTAACACCCTCTTGGTGCTGACAACAGGCACTCTTGAAGAGTTTTCCTTAGGAATTCAGTAACAAGGCTATTTAATAAGGCTTCAGTTCCATGATGTGCTTCCCCTTAGACAGGCTTTTAGATGCATCCACATGTTTAAACCTCAGAAAAGAGCTGATAGGGGAGGTGTGTTTGCACTTTCCAGGTCACATCATCTAAACCACAGAAGAGACACTGATACTTCAAGAAATGACTCTTGCTCAGTCTGACCAACATTTCCAGGCATCCAGCACAAAAATGAACTCCTGAGTTCTGGTTAAACTATGTATCTTGAGAGCTGTGGTACGAAATGTGAGGGACTACATGGAGTGATGGGACACAGTCCAGATCCTGCCTTCATTTAGGTGACACCCAAAGGCAAAGCTGCTTCTTGAAGGTCAGGACTGTGGGAGCTTCTGCTCACAAACCCTGTATTTGTACCAACTTTGTAAGAACAAATTACATTAGATCTACCCCATGCCCTCATCACCTATTCCAATATCACCAGTGGGAAATGGCACAAAATCTCTGAAAACCAAAATAAGAAAGAGCATTTCCTGGTCTTTGCAAGTCCCTCAGCAGCTTTCATGCTCCTCCGGATCAGGAGTTCTGCCTGCATTTGGGATCTCCTGTGAGAATAATCAAGTCTTCACACAAAACTGAGCAGCAATCTCAGTATTACCTTTACAGGGTTCTCCCCGTACCTTCACACTGTAGACGTGGAGCAAAGCCTGTGGAGGGTTCTGGAGGCCGCGGGGGCCCAGGCTGGTTCAGGAGCCCAACTCTGCCTTCTCAGGTGGAACACCAGCATCTGCAGAGCCCCGCAGCTGCAGAGGAAAGCCGAGCACCAAGCTTAGGAAGATGGAAAACAAATCCTTGGGAGAGGAGCAGGCAGCCACAGGCCAGGGCCAGGCTGAGCTGTGGTGCTGCACGGGTATCTCTGCTGCACAGATAGCAGCAGAGCAGGAGCCAGGGGCTGGCAGGGCTCAGCCCCGCTCACTGCCTGCTGGGAGATGTTGGGCAATGGCAGGGGGGTGGAACTGGATGATCTTTAAGATCCCTTCCAAGCCAACCCAGTCTGTGGCTCTATGAATGGCAGGCTGATGGAGGGGAGAAGCCGGATGGAGCCAGGTCTTGCAAGGGCCAGAGCTGAGGGAAACAGCTTGTCCTGGGGATAAAAGTGACCCTAACTGAGAGTAATAGTGTCTGCTATTAATAATGAACCAGCTGCAAAGTCAAAATACAGGAGGGACCTCTCAGAGCACACATTCATGCACTGGGGCTCCTGGGAAAGGCTCCGTAGCTGAGCACTGAACACTGCAGTTGTGACCTGCAGCACAGGGATGGTGAGGACATGTGCTTGCTGCCGTGTCTGCTGGCCCAAGCTGATCCAACTGCAGAGCTGCTCAGCATGGGCTTGTTCTTGCAGGGTGCTGGGGGGCACCCTGCAGATGCACTCCCAGACCACTCGGGTGATGCTACATTGTGTGGTGCTTGTAGACCATAGAATCACAGCTCGTTCGCAGCAACCAGTTTCCACAGACCAGTGAGGCGAAAGGAAAGCCCACTCACTTCTCATCAGCAGGATGGCAACAACGACCCAAACGCCCTTTGTGAAAGAGGCTCACTTTATTAAAACAGGAAATGTGCGACTGCTGGAGACCGATACTGGATTTGTAGAGAGTATTGCTGTGAAACCCAGTGACTTGCAAAGCTTTCGCCAGCTTTATATTGAACTTTAAAAGCTCTTAAACTTGTTTGATTTTGGGTTTAGTTTTGGGTTTGGGTCTGTTTAAAAAAGAACAGCAGAAGTGTGTTCCCTTTGGATCTGTTTCCATCAAAGTCCATGCTTCCATCTTTCAGGAAACTCCTTTTGTTGTACAGAGACTGTTGCCTTCCCCACATGAACTGAAAACTCGTGTCATCCACCCTGGCACTAGT
This sequence comes from Pezoporus occidentalis, assembly GCF_034315485.1. Classification (NCBI taxonomy): domain Eukaryota; kingdom Metazoa; phylum Chordata; class Aves; order Psittaciformes; family Psittacidae; genus Pezoporus; species Pezoporus occidentalis. The sequence goes on along the minus strand of NW_026915751.1, from coordinate 71,668 downwards.
GTGAGTGCATGGTAGTCACTGACCTTGCTTTAATCCAAGGTGGCGCCCAACAGAAGAAAACACTGCCTAAGAGCTCATCTCCATCTCCCCTCTGGCAGGTCACAAGCAAAGCAGCTTCAGCGGTCCCCACCCCAGCACGTTTAGGACTGTGCCCACAGCTCCTGTGTTTTAGCACATGCCTTCAGCCCACCATGGAAAGCAACACCCGGGCCTCGGAAGCCTCCCTCTTGTGCTCCTTCTTGTGATCCTAGACCCCCATCTAGTGGGTGCTGGTGACCACACCGCAGCCGCCACAGACGGCTATGCGAGAGCTGCTCTTCTGAGCTGACCCGTAAGCGCTCCCTGGACAAGCAGGGCCGTGTGCCAGCGGGAAGTCATTCGAATTCCAGAGTTTCTCAGCTGGGCGGTTTGTTACATCAGTGTTGGAAATGAGATCCATTACCTGTGCTGCTGTGCTCACTCTAGAGCCTCTGTTTCTTAGCCTGCTGCTGAACGCTCACAGCTAGGGGTCAAAATGCCAGGTGATGTTATCACTGCCACGTCCTGGACCACAACACTGAGTAAACCCACCACGGTCCGAGCTCATCCCAACTGCAAGGTCTCCGGAGCAGGAAGCCTTCCAAAGGGTGGGGGTTTTGTGTGGTTTTGAGAGCTCAGCCATGGAATTTGTCAAAGTCACGGAGACTTTTAGGCCACGTCCCTTTAGAAATGCTGACCTAACAATAGTACTAATCAGAAAGTATGGCATTTATAGTATCTTAATGGCACACGCCCAAAATAGATTCTCGTTATATCAGCAAGTTGACAAGCTCACAGGGTACTGAAAACTCTTGTTAATTAATTGCTAAAAGTCACAGGAACTGTAAAGTTGGGGGGGGGTGGAGTTTACTTTTTCTTGTAATAATCAAGTGAAGAATCACATTTACCCTGGCATCCTTACAGACTTACTTGAAGGTAAATGAAACCAGAATGTGGCCTCCAAAGCTGTTAATTTTTCTCTCTTATGTTAATGATCCTGGAGAAGAATGGGCTCTAATTAGATCATGAATAGAGAACACACTGTGACCTGCTGGCTCTGCAGGTCTAATGAGTGCAACTTTCTGAGGTACGCTCTTGTTAAATCCCTTCCCTTGGTCACTCTGCCACCACACCAGGACCACGTATTCATTGGAGAAGCACAGCACAGGAATTCCTATAATTATGTTGCCTGCCATTCCCATGGCAAAAGCATGTTCACAGTTTCTCAGAGGTTTAACAGGCTTTAATGCTCAGAAGGGAAATTTTCCATAGTGGGTATCTGTAGCAGAACAAGGGCTTCAATTAAAAATGTAATTATTGTTTTTTAGGTACTCACATAATGGGTAATTACTCTCACACCTTTTCAACAGCAGTGTTTGGCTCAGTTTGTAGGACATGGCTACTTCAGGACAGGAACTTAATTCCATCAGAACTGGAGCTAAGTCAGCCACGATGTCTATGCCCGCAAATGATGGTTCTCCTGTGATTAAGGACAATGTTTGCCGTGCAATTCTCTGCACCAAATGTGATCCAGGTGTCTAGGAAAGAGGCACTGACAAGGTCCAAAGCCACACATGGACTCAGGCTGCCATCTGGACAGCACCCAGCTGCCAGCACTGGTGCCCAGCTCTGTGAGCACCAGTGGCCATGCTCAAAGTGACAACATCCGACAGAGCTGCTGGAAGTGGAAGGCCATGACTGGAGGAGACGATAAAATCAGCTGGAAGTCAGCTGGGATAAAAGCAGAGATGCTGCAGCCCAATGAGCCCAGCTCCAGCAGCGCTGCCTGGGGCTGCTTCTGACAGAGCAGCGCTGGTGCCCTCCATCAGCTCCTTCCTGCTCACCTTCTGCCCTGCCTGCCCTCAGCCTCCAGTACCTGCGCTGAGACCCCAGGCCTCCTCCTCTCTTAGGTGCTCGCCGGGCGTGCTCTTGGCTGCTGTTGTCAGAAGTTGCATTTAGTGTCTGCAAAGCTGTATTCAGTCTCTGGGCGCAGCTCTGGCTTTCCCACCACGATACCCCCTGTTCCTGCAGAGCAGACCGCTGCTCACCCGTTCCTGCAGAGCAGACCGCTGCTCACCCCTGTTCCTGCAGAGCAGACCGCTGCTCACCCGTTCCTGCAGAGCAGACCACTGCTCACCCCTGTTCCTGCCCACTCACCCCTGTTCCTGCAGAGCAGACCTCCGCTCACCCCTGTTCCTGCAGAGCAGACCTCCGCTCACCCCTGTTCCTGCAGAGCAGACCGCCGCTCACCCCTGTTCCTGCAGAGCAGACCGCCGCTCACCCCTGTTCCTGCCCGCTCACCCCTGTCCCTGCAGAGCAGACCGCTGCTCACCCCTGCTCCTACAGAGCAGACCGCTGCTCCCCACGGCGGGGCAAAGGCTGCCGTGTGAGTTGGTGTTTGACAGACAGAAACCAGAGACCAGAACCCTCTTCAGGGCACAGTTGCAGTGGTGCTCAGCAGAGTTCATGGCCAGGCTCCTCACAGGTGATGTATCTGCCTTTGCGTGCAGGCACCCTGTATTCAGACCAAACACCAATTAACATTAATCATTACTAACTGCCTTGCATGTTCTTCTCTGCCGTGTCCCTCTGAATCTTGAATCCACTCCAAACTGTAGATGCCGAATGCCCATGGAAGTCAATGGGCTCAGCAGCCTGCGGGAGCTGCGGCTTGTTTGAGGCAAACAACAACTTTCCAAACCCCTTTCCCATTCTTAGCTTCAGACAGGCCGGGTTCCTGCTCACACCCAAGGCCTGCCATGGTCCTGTGTATGTGTGTGTGGGTACGGTACGGTACTGTACGGTTCGGTACGGTACGGTTCGGTACAGTTCGGTACGGTTCGGTACGGTTCAGTACGGTTCGGTACGGTTCGGTTCGGTACGGTTCGGTACAGTTCGGTACGGTTCAGTACAGTTCGGTACGGTTCAGTACGGTTCGGTTCAGTACGGTTCGGTACGGTACGGTTCGGTTCGGTACGGTACGGTTCGGTACGGTTCGGTACGGTTCGGTTCGGTTCGGTTCGGTACGGTACGGTTCGGTACGGTTCGGTACGGTACGGTTCGGTTCGGTACGGTACGATACGCCACGCCAGGGATCTGGGCACGACTTGCGCAGGGCCCCGTCCCATGTGTAATAGCGGCGTTTGTTTACGGCAGGAAGGGGCCGCAGGAGCCATAGGAGGCAACGGCACCGCTGCTCCAGGAGCCTGCGCCCCGCCGGGACCGAGCAGCCCCGCTCGCACCGGGACCGGGCCGGGCCGCACGGGGGCCGGGCCGGGCCGGGCCGACCCCACACGCATGCGCGAAGCCCCCTCGAGCAGCCACAAATCGACGCCTGCGCAGCGCGGCCCGGCCCGGCCCGGCCCGCGGTGAGTGGAAGCGTCCGGCCGCGCGGTGCATTGTGGGCGGGATTGAGGAAGTAAAATGGCGGACCTGGCGAACGAAGGTAGGCGGGCACCGGCGCTGCGCAGCGGGGACGCTCCGGCCCGGCTCTGCCGCCGCTCCCGGCCGCAGCCCGACCCCTGCCCGACCCCGCCACCCGCTCTCTGAGGCGCGGCCGGGCGTGCGCCCGCCCTCGGCAGCGTTCCCTCCCTGCGGCCTCTGTCGTGCCCCGGCCCCGGTGGGGCGAGCGGCCGGACAAAGGGAGCTGCCGGCCGGGCCGCCGCGCTCCCCGCCGCGCCGGGTGCCCGCGGGGGTCCGGGGTGGTGGCGGCCCGGGGCCGCGCTGCGGGTGCCTCCCGCCGGGGGGGGGGGCGGCGGTTGGCGGCGGGTCCCCGAGCGTGTCCGTGCCCCGGGCGCTGCGGAGCGGGGCAGCGAGCGCCGCGCGTGTGGCCCTGGGGCGGTCCTGAGCCGCTTGGTGTCCCGGTTCGTCCGCTTGCATTTGGGGTCGTTGCCCATGGTTTTAGGCCTGTTGTAAATATTTCCTTAACTTCCAGTCGTGTTAATCCTCCTTCTGGCTAAGGGCATAATAGGGGTGGTTACGTAAAACTAAGGGAGGTACATTTATATGTGTGTTTTAGCTGAAAACCCCGAAGTAAAGAAATACTGGTTTAACCTCTCTCTGAAGAGGGATAGGAATGCATGGGCTGTGCTATTGTAAGATTTGGGTGTGCTTCTAGGCATATAGAATGATGTGTAGGTGACAGTAGGCATCAACAGTTTGCATTTGAGAATGATGAACTTTCTTCAAAGTCTCTGCAAACCCAAGTTTGCCCCAGCTGTCTGTTTCTCATCCCTTTTCTCAGCTACTGAAAGAGAGGAAATGCTGGAAGGAGGCGAATGAAAGTGTGTGAGGCCCCTTCTTTAAGACGGCTCCTTCCATTTGAGCTCTGCAACAGTGGCAATTACAGTTCTGATATTAACATTAAACAACAGGAAGCAAGTGTCTGTTACAGGTGTAGCGTTTGAAGATGATGTCTGCAAGCACCTGGCACGTAATTACACTGAAGTTACTTCACAAGTCCTGTGTTGCAGCGTGTCTTGGGCTCCCAAGCTCAAGATGAGCTGACAGTGCCCGAAGAGGCATGATGAGTGGTGTCAGGAATGGTAGTAAACAGTCAAATGTGTAATGACTGCTTGTGAGAAACTTAAGGGCAGTATTTCCCTGCTGTTGTTACAATAACCTTACAGTAAGCTTTCAGGGTTTACTGTGTTCGTTCAGATCCACGAGTTTGGGAATAGCTGTCTTAAGTTGTGCAAGCCTCTTGCTTAACCTCCCGGTTCTAGTGGGAAACATTAAGCTCAACAGTGAATTCCAAGTTAGCAATGTTTATTGCATCTTTTGCTACTGACTTGTGTGTTCCTACCCCTGTCTCTGTACTGCTGCAGCATTGCGTAGGCTGCAGGGGGGAGCTCTACTCTTTCATCTAATCTTCCTTTTTCTCTTTCTTTTTTTCTCTTCAGATCCTTTCCTGACCCCAGTGACTTCCCTCACTTGCTAATCTCTTTAGTTTGTGCTCACATCTCCGTCCACTTGTCATCTTCATCCCTTCCTTCTTCCAGTAGAGTGATACAAGCTTTCACAGGATCGAGCACGATCAGCTTGCTTCTGAGCTATGGCCTCTTCTGCCCATCCTGATAGTACTGGCTGCCATGTCTTGTGTTGAGTTTCTGTCCTCCAGTCCAATTTTGAAGGTGTCTGTTCTTTGAATACCGGTGCAGGTACATTTATTTCCTGGCATCGTTCCCCTAAAAGTCAGTGGACTCCATAGTTTTTCTCCTCACCTCTCTGAAGCAGTGATATTCTCAGGTGGCTTGGATTGTTTTCTCCTCATTCTTAAACACATCAACCTATTTTTCCAGTACTGAGGTGAATGTTTTATTTCCTTGTGTCCGGGTATTTTCATTCACATCTGTGAAGTGACCCTTCTGGTACTGGTGATTCTTTGATGTTCTGCTTCATATTGATCTTTTGTTTGAAGTGTTAGATAGCTAAATGGGCATTTTTGCAAACCAAGGCTGGTTGAAAGGAATCTCTGTATTCCTTAATCTTGATTGCTTTGTACACCAGTGCTGCCTCAGTCCTACTTTGTTGTGAGGTGTGAAGCTCATTGTTCTTTGGCACAGGTACCTAGAAAGAGGTTTCAGTAGTTTGTGCAGGTTGGTTTTGCTGAGCACATTTCAACATTGGCTTTTCTTGTCTGCTTATGCAAGTGAGACTTGCTTAGACTCTTACTGATTACTGCAGCAAACCTTCTGGCCTTGGAATCTGGGTTTGTTCGGCCTGTGTCCTTTCACCCTACTAATGCAAAGCTCTTGGAACCTGTCATTTTTACCATGGCACCCACTTGTTTCAATTCTTTCATTCTTCTTTCCTTTTTCTGGTGGCTTTTCAAGTTCTGAAAGCTTTTAAAATGTTAATTTTCTGAAATTCCCGGTTTGTAAGACTGAATTGCGGAAAAGGTGGAACTTCTGCAAAGAAACTAGCCTTGTTCTGAGGTCCTTAAGAACAACAGAAAACAAAAACCCATTCTTTGTAGTGATGTGGGGTTGGTCTCTTCCAAGAAGCAAGTAGTAGGACAAGAGGAAACGGCCTCAAGCTGCACCAGGGCAGGTTTAGATGGAGAGGAGGAACAATTCCTTCCCCAAGGGTGCTCAGGCATTGGAACAGGCTGCCCAGGGCAGGGCTGCAGTCACCATCCCTGCAAGTGTTCACACACCATGGAGACGAGGCCTCAGTGCCATGGGGCAGTGGTGGCCTTGGCAGTGCTGGGGATGATCTTGAAGCTCTTCTCCACATGATTGATTCTCTGATTCTAGAAATTCTTTCTGTTCTTGAAGCCTAAATGTTGATGTGTTTACTTAGTGTCCTGCTACCAGTTGAGTTGATACTTCAAGGGGGAAGCAGACATGAACTTAAATGATGTAGAAAAGACTGGTTCTTCTGTAATAATATGCATGGGATATTCGGTTTAAATTTTAGATGTGCAAATGTTGAAGATTTAGGACCTTTCTAAAGGCTTCAATGGTAATGAAATGCAAATGGAATCAAGTGTCAGATTTAGGTGACCTTTAAGAAAGGGCTATGTGGGTGTGTACAGCAAAACTCCCTTTGCATTAATGCTTTGTGGCGGGGAAGGAGAAAACCTTTGCCTGCAAAGTTGACATGTGTTCAGTAACTACTGCTGCAAAGGGCTTTTCCTCCCAATGTGCTCTTGTTTGGTCAAAGTACTGGTTTGAAACAGATCTGGAGGCAAAAGGCGAAGAGCTTTTGGGTATCACTTGTATTGATCTTCAGAAGGAAAAAGGAGCGTTTGAAGAACAAGTCCTTTAATTATGTGTTACCAGGAACCGGGGGAAACAATTTGGGTAACTGAGATGTAACTGCTTGAGGGGTTCATTGCTGGTAAAACCATCTTGGAACAGAATGTTTTCATATTGGTCAGTAGTTAATGTGGTTGGAAAAAAAACATTGATTTCTCTTTTTTACAGAAAAACCTGCCATTGCTCCACCTGTCTTTGTATTTCAGAAGGATAAAGCACAGAAGGTAAGGAGCTGTTGATATGGATTTCTCTTTGATTTGTTCTGTCACCTTGGGTCTGCTGTTGAGGTAGCTGCCATGCCAGTTAGTAGAAATGCAGTTTGTTTGTGACTCCCCAAGGGCTGTCATCACAGGAGACACAGCAAGTGTTAATTCTAAACTTTAGGTGTAAGTGGCGTGTTTGCTGAGGTTAAGAGCTGCTCTGAGTCAAAAGTGGGTGTATAGCAGGATGCTGGAGTGGGGCTTTGGAGAGGGGCCTGTAGGGACAGGCCAAGGGGAATGGCTTTAACCTGCCAGAGGGGAGACTGAGATGGGCTCTGAGGGAGAAGCTGTTCCCTGTGAGGGTGGCATTCCCTGTTCCAGAGCTGTTTGTTCCCCATGCCAAGTTTCAAAGGGAGGATGCTGGTGAGTTCTCTGTACTCTTCTGTTCATGTAGTAGTGTTGGGGTAATGGGGTAGTGTTGGACTAGGGACAGGATCCAGTTGTGTCAGGAGGTTTCACAACAAGATGAAGGTGCTGATGGTGCCCTGGTCACATCCCATCGTGAAAGGAATCCATCATGGGATTATATGTTGCAGGAGCAAGGGAAAGTGTATCGGGGAGGAAGAAAAGATCAGGACCATTAGAAAAGATGTGAAACCTGTACTTGAAGACTTGTTGAATGTTGTGATAGTTGGTGATGCTTCTTGGTTTGTTTCTGGCACTGTGGAACATGCTGGGAGACTCCTTCCTGTAAAACTACCATAGTTGGTTTATAGAGTGCACTGGGAAAGGGCTTCCTCCTTTGCTTGAAGGAGCTCAAGCCAGTTACATTGATCAGAGAGTGCTTTGGAATGAACTTCCAACTAAAAGGCACATTCATGAGGAGCTTGGAACTTCTGTGGTGGTTTTAAACTTGACCTGAATTTGAGCATTGTCACTTCGAGGTTTTCAATATCTAGATGCTGTGACTGTGATAATGGTTGCAGTAGTCTCTGGAGACGTTAGTGCTTGGGTATAGATTTTCAGATATCTTATTTGTAAATCTTACTTAATAGTATTTTGAGTGAAACTCAAGATGCTTCTGTGTAATCTGGGAGCAATGCATTGCCAGGAATGAAAACCCCTTCAAAGTGATGATTAAAACATTCAGATGGATCCAGAGAGATTGAGATGTTCATTGTGTGACTTTGTTTTATCACTGTCATCTGATTTCAGAGATCAGCAGATGGATCAAGCCCAGAAGATGGGGATGGTAAGAGACTTGTTTGTAAGATTAAATCCCACAAAATGACTCTCCAGGATTTTGTGCGTTTTCCTCTAATTGCCTTTATCCTGCAGAATCTGATCGAGAGGATGGGAGCTACTGTCCACCTGTAAAGCGGGAGAGAACGTCGTCCTTAACTCAGTTCCCTCCTTCTCAGTCAGGTAAATGTTGCTACAATATTATATATGCTATATATGGGTTTCCTTCCCATATATGTCATTGGGAGGTTTTGTCTCCAGCAGATCATCTTGCATGAAGTCAAGTATGACAGGATTTATCAGCTTGTTTGTTTTTTTTGAGGCTCTGGAAGAAGGTTAAGCATGATGAAATGAGAAAGGAAAGTCATCTCAGAACGCTGTTATACCAGAAGATGCAGCACTTGCCTTTTGTATTTAAGTTCTAGATTATTTTTTCTCACTTGCTTCTTCCCTTTAATTCCATCTTCCCTCTTTTCATGATGGTCTGCCTTAAAACATGATGCAGGTTCCTGTAAGAAAAATTTCCCCACCCTTGTGAGAACTATAACCCCCACCAAAAATTGAAGAGGTTTGGACAGTGAAAGATTTTCTGCAAACAAAGGCCATTGAATGCTGACAGCAATATTCAAATAAACCTTTATGGAAGTTGTGGGGGAAGATGTCCCTGCCTGTGGCAAGGAGTTGGAACTGGATGAGCCTTAAAGTCCTTTCCAACCCATGATTTCAGCTAAGATGATGGAAACAAAGTAGGGGATTCTCCAGACATGCCCCAAGCACTGACATCTCTTAACTAAAACAGTTCTTGCCACTTGAAAGTGTCTGTGAAGAGAAGCATAAATTCTGCAGAACATTCCTGTGAGTGAATACAAATATCAAGCATTACCATTCCCAGTGTGTGAACTGCAAGAATTCACCCCTGGCCTTCCCAGCAATTGTGCTGCTGCCTGTAAACACCACAGGCAGTGATCATTCTCTCTTGCATCAGCCAGGTAGGAAATGTCTTGAATCCTCTCTCCTTTAAAAGGAATGGGAGAAAAGGAAAAGACTAAAACAACTTACGCATGACCTGAGACTGCCCTGGCAGCAGAGTAACTAAGAAAAAGGTAGCTTTTTTCACATGAAGTTGTTGGAGAGTGACCTGATCACAGCAAATCTAAGAGATTTCTGTTGATTTCTTCAATTTAACAGCAAAAGGTTAAAAGCTGAAACTACAAATATAAAATAATTCCTAGCTGTAAGTTTTCATATGAAACGTATCTGTCAACTCCTTTGGGCTTTACTGGATTTGGTAACACAGACCACAGAAGTCAGCGCGCATGGATGGCTGCTGGGGGCTTAAGCCACAGCAGACAGTGATAAGACTGCTGACATGAGTGGGGAAGAATAATGTTCCTGTAATACTGGTTTAGTTGAGAAGAAAGAAAAAAACAAATGACTAGAAAAACTGTTCTCAGGTTCCAGCTTTGATGTGTCTGGGAACAGAGTTAAAATTCAGATAAAGTACACAGCTCCTCTTTCTTTTTCCTTGACTGCAGTAGCAAAGAACAACGTTTTTATGCCATCAAGCTTCTGTGAACCCTCTACAGGCAACTCTGACTCGGAACCAGGTGAGCTTCCCCATTTTTCTGCTTTTGCTCAGCAAACTGCTGTCAGTCTGTCACGAGCCAAAGTACCATAATCTGTGGTGATGTTCAGCCCTGATCTGTGAACCACTTCTTTTGTTAATCCCTCCTGTTCTGTAACGTGGTATTGCTGTATGGAATCCCAGCCTGGTTTAGGTTGAAGGGGCCTTAAAGCTCCTCCAGCTCCAACCCCTGCCGTGGGCAGGGACCCCTTCCACTGGAGCAGCTTGCTCCAAGCCTCTGTGTCCAACCTGGCCTTGAGCACTGCCAGGGATGGGGCAGCCACAGCTTCTCTGGGCACCCTGTGCCAGCGCCTCAGCACCCTCCCAGGGAAGAGCTTCTGCCTAAGAGCTCATCTCAGTCTCCCCTCTGGCAGATTAAAGCCATTCCCCCTGTCCTGTCTCTACAGGCCCTTGTCCAAAGCTCCTCCCTAGGTTTCTTGTCCTGTTTAGCACATTGTTATCTTATGCTTCAATGGCAGGAGAATAAGTAAGATGGGAAGGTGCTGAGCACAGCCATTATGCCCATAAGAGAAAACATTTATAATAACACCTTGTAAGTTCTTGGGAACTTGTTTTGTAGTAGCTGTGGGTTTATGAATATGATTTCTTGAGATTGTTTTTTTTACCTTTTAGCTTCAAGCGTAGTGAGTGCAAACAAAGGAATTTCATTTCTCTTCCTACTGTAAAAGCGAATGGAATGATGAGAAATTAATACTACCAATTAAGTGTAACTGAATTGATGATAATTAGCAGTTGAGTGCTTATTAGCAGCTGTCATGTTCAGTCATAGTGTTGGTTCTTTCTTCAGTTTGATTCTCGCTTAGAACCTCTATTACCTTGACTAATTCCTTCACACAAAGCACTCCATTTCTCGTGTGAAAAGGATCTGTTTCAGGTTGCTACTGAAAAAACAGTTTGGATGGGGGGTTTATTGCAGGAACTCATGTTTCTGTCTTTGTGCATTTGCTGTGATGATTCCTGGAAATCCCGACTTCTTTTGGAAGACAGGAATTTGTTCTTTGGAAATCTCCTAATGACTGTGGATATTTATGGAACTTGTAGGGTATTAGAATGGGGAAAACACGAAGAACTGTGACTTGCAGTGTATGTAGTGTGTTACAGCTGTGGCCTTTTGGGTTTGCATTTTGCTTCCAGAGGAAAAGAGCAGTGGATTCCGGCTGAAGCCCCCAATCCTTATCCATGGTCAGGCCCCCAGTGCGGGTGAGTTCAATCTGTTCTGCAGCAGTACAGAGAAACCAGTTCAAGCATTTCATGTATTTAGGAGTTTCCTCAAACTGCTGCTGTAAGTGGAAGGCAGAAAAGTCTTCTGTTCTCCACAGTGGTTATGTCCATATCCAGTGTGTAACATGCACAGACACAGCCAGACTTTGGCTTGGGTCAGGACTGTGCTTCTGAAACGTGTCGGAGCTTAGTGTGCTTTGATTCAATCCTTAGAGTAGTGCTGGACTCCCTGCACCAATACCTGGAAATCTCTTCATTAGGAGGAGGAGACCTGGAATGTGTAGTTGAATAATGTGTCAGTGCATAAATAGGATTGCTTGTGTACTGTTCACTTCTCTTACATTTTGGCTTGTATTTCTGAGTTAGTCATAAACTCTCTTCTCTGCTTTCCTGGATAAGGTAGAGAATATACACTGAAGTGAGGTTTTTTTAGGCCAGGAAGATGTCTTCTCTACTTGGGACTAATTCTGTTTTGAGTGAGAGATGGGAAAGGAGGAGGAGGAAGCTTTTTAAATGCCTGCTTTTCTGCTGTGCTCTCTGTTGGAAGCAGTTACAGAAGAGATGAGAGAGATGAGCTGAAGCTGAATTTTTCAACTTTAAAGCTTTATAGCTCTTGAAAACCCTTTGTACTTGCAGGTCTCCCCAGCCAGAAGCCGAAGGAGCAGCAGCGCAGTGTGCTACGTCCAGCAGTATTACAGGCACCACAGCCAAAAGCTTTCTCACAGATGGGTAAACAACACTTTTGCTTTCTAAAGTACCACAAAGGGAGAGCAAAAACCCCCCAGATCTCCTTAGTGCAGCACTTTGTTTTACTCAACATCTGTCTCTGTTGTGCTGGGTTTCTCCTTTCAGAAGAGCAACATCATAGATGTGAGGTGGGTGGGGAAATGGCTGACAGGCTGCACCCAGTGGGTGGTGGTGAACAGCTTCTTCAGCTGGGGAGGTGTCACCAGTGGGGTCCCCCAGGGATCGATATTCTGTTTGATGCTGTTCAATGTCTTCATAAGTGATCTGGATGATGGGATCAAATGTACCCTGATGAAGTTTGCCAATGACACCAAAGTGAGTGGGGAAGTGGACACTTTGGAAGGTAGAGGCACCCTGCAGGGTGGCCTGGACAGGCTGGAAGAGTGGGCTCCCAAGATGAAGTGACTTCTTGCTGACTTGGGTTTCTGCATGTGGACTTCTGATTCAGATAAGAATTGCTGAATCATGGTCCTTATAAATACTACGGGAGCTCTGTCTTTTACACTGCAGTGTTTCATGGCCTTAAGAAGACAGCATGCTGTTGGCTACAGGAAACTTGTAGGACTTACAGAGAACTTACAGAATTCTCCCATTCCTTATTGCAGTTCTCAGCAGCGGCACCAATGGTGTGAATATCCCAGCAGATTCCGCAGCCACATCAGAATCGCTAAGTAATGCTGCACCGAAGAGCTCTGACTCTGAAGACAAGGTGAGTTGCAGGAGCGCTGGAAGGACACTCAAGGTGACAGGCTTCAAAACAGCATTCTCTGAACAAGGTCTGTTTGTTTAGGAATATGAGTGCAGTTCAGCAGTGATAGCCTCCTTCTCTATACGTACCATGGGAGTGCGTTTTAGGTGTAATATTAGGTTTTATACTAATAGTGTACTATTTTTGTCTTTACTAAATGCAACAGGGATTTACTGAATCCAGTCTAGGATGTTTTTTTCATACCGATTTTTCCCATTTCAGCTTCTATTGTCATTCTTTCCTTATAGTCCTTCTGACTTTGTCTAATCTTGCTGTAAAATCTTACTGCTGCTTGAGAGCAACATGCTCTAGTGGAAGGTGTTGCTGCACGTGCCGGGAGGTTGGAACTGGAGGAGCTTTAAGGTTGCTTCCAGCCCAAACCATTCTGTCATTTAGTGCAGTCGAGCATTGAACCAGGCTCCCAAACTGGAAAGCTTGGTAACATCCTGGGATTTTTTTAAGACTTGGCTGTAGGAGGTCTCGGTCAGCCTAGCACTGATGCTGCTTTGAGCACAGTTTGGACCAAGGGATTGTTAGAGATCCCCTGGAACGTCAGCTGTTCTGTGATTCATTAAGGAAGATGATTTTAAACAACAAGAGGATTTTAAAAGCAAAAATCGCCTTGTAGCTCTGGAGATATTATTACAGGTTTGTCATCGGAAATGACTGTGTGACTCACAATGTCATAACGTGGCTTTTGCGGGAAGAAACTCAAGGCTAAAGCTTTGCATTTCTTTTCTTTAGGCAGGAGAATGTCAGAAAAAAGAGTCTAACAACACTTCAGATGATGACAGCTGTGAGAAGGCAGAACTAAATGCACAGCAAGCGTTTGTATTTGGGCAAAACTTAAGAGATAGAGTTAAGGTACACATGTGTTTGTTATCTTGACTAAGAGTTGATGTCTTTGAGTGAGGATGAGCAGCAGTGGAACAGATCATTTGATGGCATGAGCATTACGCACTTTCTGAAGTACTCTGCAGCCACCCTGTATAGAAGGGTTAAAACCTTCCTGTATTTAAACAGAATGAAAAGCTGTGAACAGGCTGTTCAGTAAAACTGGTTTTCCAGACATTTAATAAATGAATTAATAATGTTCATTACCATAAGAAGCTCATAGGTAACAAGCTCCATGCAATCTATTGTTTTCTCTTACCTTTTGGGTCAGAATTAAGTTGAAGTGTGTTCCTGAGTTGCTCCCATGAAACTAAGAGTTCACATAAAAGGTGAGATAAGAAAAACGGGGCAGCCTGGGCTCAAACCTCTGCATGGAGTGATTCAGCTCTATTTTTAGCACCTCTTGTTGAAGACAGGGTTGCACAGGTTTCCTGGCATTGCGAGAGCTATACCAGGTCATAGGCTTATATTGCTTTATTATACAGTGCTTGTGGCTGGAAGTTTGTCTTGGGAAAGTACGAGCTGGGAAGTTTGTGGTCAGTAGCTCAGACTGTCAATGTCTCCTCCTGTTCCTAGCTGGGGGACGAAAGCGATGAAGCTGCCGACGTGCCCAGCGCCGGCCTTCACGCGACAGACACACCTTCTGCAACAAATTATTTTCTACAGTACATCAGTTCCAGGTGAGACTCCAGGGGAAGCCGGAGGACACTTGTTCTGTGCTCGGGGTGATTTGTGATTGTGCTGTTCGGATGCAGGGCTTACACTGGGTCAGTGGGATCCCAGGCTTCTGGAGAATGAGGTGGCAAACTTCAGATGTGAGGGAACCCTCAAGGGAGATGCATGTGACACCACTTGCTTGACCACAGCCTCAGCAAAGCCTCTTCAGAAAACTAACAAGCATAAGACGAGAGAAGTTCTCTCATGAATGAATAGAAAGAAACAGTGATGGAATTAATTGGACCTACCAGTAGAATCCTGTACAGATCTGTGCTTCAACCTGCTCTAGTGGAAGGTGTCCCTGCCTGTGGCAAGGGGGTTGGAACTGGATGAGCTTTAAGGTCCCTTCCAGCCCAAACCGTTCCATGATTCTGTGAACAGTAACTGAAGTGTTCTCAGTCTGTAAATAAAACAACCACTGTTGTCCTTCCTGCATGGGATTTAAACTCTGTTCATAAAAATGCCAAATGGGAGGAGGATGCTTATTCTATAAGGAAGATGTGAGGGCTGAGATTTGATTGTGAAACTTCTTTGTGAGCATAGCATTTGAGATAGTCTAGAAAGAGGCATTATTTATCCCTCCTGTCTTTAAGTGGCTTAGTTTTAATTCTTACTCTTTCTGAGAAAATTCACCTAAAACCCTGTAGTAATTCACATTTGTGCATGTAAATACTGTTTAAAAGTACATTGTATGATGAAACAATAAGCCCTCAGCATTCAGCATGGCTTAATGTGGAGCTAGATATCTAAAGGGAAGATATTTACAGTGACAAAACCATCTGCCATCATTCTGAGAGGATTCTCATTCTGTAAAACCAGGACATGGTCTCGTGTTACTAAGTTGAAATCATTTTTGCTGCTGTTTCTGTGTCAACCAGTACTTAAAGCCAGTGACACTCTCTCACTTACTGAGGAATTCTATCAGAAGATAAATGGATATTTCCTGACTTCTAAAACCTGTTTTGCTGGGGGGGTTGGGTTTGTTTGCTGTTGTTTTTTTGTTTTCCTCCAGTGTAGAGAACTCTACAAACAGTGCAGATGCATCTAGCAACAAGTTTGTCTTTGGCCAGAACATGAGTGAGCGAGTCCTAGTGAGTATCCACAGTGACTGGAATGCTCTAGGTCTGTGAGGAGTCTGTGTTCTGGATTCTCACTCGGGGATTTTGAGAACCTTTAATTACCCTCCTCACTGGAGCATGGCTTGCTTTCAGTGGTTTTCCCTTGTAGGTGATTCCCTTTTCTGAGAGCAGTGTGGGGGTTTCATTATGAGTACTGGCTGCAGCAGCAGTGTCCTCCAGGATTTCCCTGCTGGCCTCTACTGGTGTGAGGAGCTTGAGTGCCTTCTAGTAGTCCATGAGGCTCTCAAGTCCAAGCACTTTAAGGCACAGTTTGCTTTAAATGGTTTCTTCAGCATAACTGTTTGAGTGGTTAGTGTTTTCTGTCCTCCAAATGGAGAGAAGTTCAGTTCCATGATCCCTCAGTGATGGGATTCCAAGGCCAGCAGCCTCAGTACTGAGGTGTGATTCAGAAAACTCTTCATGGTGTACTATCCAAAGGTACAGCTTCCAGTGCCTCACTGTTTCCTACTGTTGTTTTTATTGCTATGCTGGTCTAAAAGGGAAACACTGAATGCTGTGTACTCATCCCCATGTAACCCCTGAGCAGGGAGTTCAGCCAGGGATGCACCAGGTTGAACTGTAGCCGAAATTCGTTTGCTTTATTGAGCATAACTTCACAATGAGGGTTGAAATTTGGTTTCAGTTCAAGGACGAATAATCTGAACTGTGTTCAGGCCAGGCTGCATTCAGTTCCTTGGCGGGGGAAGTGGGATAGCTGTTACTGTGGGAGCATGTCATCTGTGGGGTGGTTCTTGTGCTGTATGGGTGATGAACACTAGGGCTTCCCTCATGACTGATCACTAGCTCTGTTCTGCAGAGTCAGTGTATGCTTTCTGCCTTCTGTTTACCCCCTCCTCTTTCTGCAACAGAGTCCACCAAAATCAAATGAAGGTAGTACAGAGAGTAATAAGGAGAATGCTGCTACAGAGTCTGGGTCTGAATCCTCTTCTCAGGAAGCCACACCAGAGAAAGGTGAAAAACGGAATATGATTTTAGGAATGGTAGCTAATCCTTGTTTAAATGTCCTGTTAGTTTATAAAAACATTTTTATGTTGCCTTTACTGTCTCCTGTAACCAAAGACACACCCTCAGGGTGGGAGGTGATGTGCTGGATGCTACAGATTCTCTTGTCCTTTTGGCTTTGATGTTAAACATGTACAGGCTACACTGTCTCTTTCGTGGTTGTTCTGCAGTACTGGGACTAACTTCAGCAGAATGAAAGTAGAGGGAGTTACGGAGCAGGTGCTTGGACCTACAGAGTGCAGAAGAAATGTGCAAACTTCCTTCCAGTGACTGAGTGTCTGAGTTCAATGTACATTAGATTGATTGGGTGCACCAAATGGGTTGCTTAAACAAAGACCTGTTGCTGGATTTTAGACTGTTGGGACTCTTCAGATTGGCAAGATTTTCTGGAAAGCTTGGCTTTTCTCTAGCGAACGGCTTCCAAGAAAGACTAAAAGTGGAACATGAATGGTGCTGGAGATGGGTGGGCCCAGCTGCAGAGCTGGTGGCAGTGTCGGGAGTGCTGGAGCACCTACAGATGTCTGTGTGATAGGAAAGGTTTTGAAACACTGTCTGCAGGGACAAGCTTGGTCACTAATGTCCCTCTCCTGTCCTTTGTGTCTTCTGCTTAAAAGCCAAGCTTTAATTTGTGCTATCAATTTCAGTCCTGTCTCTACTATTCTGTTAACGTGTGTCTTCTGTGCTTCATTGCTTCAAATTGTGGTGTACTTGTGCGAGACCTTTACCCCTCTCACAAACGTGCTAATTCTTCTCCAACTTTCAAAATGTTGTTCAGCAAATAATATTTCCGAGTCCCTGGCAGAGTCTGCAGCAGCCTACACTAAAGCAACAGCAAGGAAGTGTTTGTTAGCAAAGGTCGAAGTGATCACCGGGGAGGAAGCTGAAAGCAATGTGTTACAGGTAAGCAAAGGGTAAGGTTGAGAAGCTTTCAGTTTAGGGGGTTTCATCTGGATGGATGCACACCACCTGCTTCCCTGCAGCTCAGCCACCCCCTATATTTCTAATGGATTTTCTTGTGTTAAAATGCAACCTTTTGATGTTTGTTAATCAGAGACTTGCTTTGTTGTTTCTTGATTTCCTCTTTCTGAAGAAATGTTAGTGTTTGGGCTATCCAAATCTTAAGCATACTCTCCCGAATCCATCATAGCTTCTTTCATAGAATGGTTTGGGTAGGAAAATGACTGACTGATGTAAGCCTGCTGACCCTTCACCAGTCTCATATCACAATAAGTTTCCTCTGTGAGAGTTTGTGCCTTATCTGAAATTGTTCTTGTTGCTTGCTCTTGAAAGCAGGTATTCTTTAAGAGTCTACAGCTTCTGTTAATAAAAGTTTATGAAACCAGTCAGCCTATTTTGAGGAATTGATTGCAAGAGAGAAGATGACTGCCTTGCTTTACACAGCTTATAGCAGCTAAAATTCCAATATGAAATCTGAATCTTTTTAACCAGCCGTAGGTGACTAAATAGGGATTACATTATTTCAATTGACCACTATGCTACAGAGAGATTTCCTGTTACAGATTCAGTGCAAGCTGTTTGTGTTTGATAAAAACTCCCAGTCTTGGGTGGAAAGAGGTCGAGGACTTCTGAGACTCAATGATATGGCCTCAACAGATGATGGAACATTACAGTCTCGGCTGGGTAAGAGGAACCAGGGGAAATGAGGTACTGGATGACAGTCAGTGCTATTTTCATAGGATGTTTCCATGACGTGCAGCAGCATCTACTTTAGTTATGTCTTAGCTACTGAAACTCAGCAGCAGTTTGGACCTTTTCTCTTGTTTCAGTTTGACCGTTTTTTCCAAAGGGAATATTTCTCCTAATGTAGCAAATGTGCCAGTTGCTTCTTTTTCTCTATAAAAGCAAGCTCCATTTAGCAACTACAATATTTGCCTAGAAATTTATGGTAATGTTCTTCAGATCTGGGCTCTCTGCCCTTTTGGACGGGGTGCTTGTGGCAGGGAAAGTCTCTTTGAATAGAGCAGTACAGTTCAGACTGGCAGGAATGTGCGTTAGCCTGAGATTAGCTCAGATTCAACCACTGAACGCTGTATTAACATGTAAGGCTTTGGGCTCAGTATTTTTAGACATGACTGCTAATTTTTAATAGCCTATGTTCTTCTGATTAACACAGTTGCGATGATTCATGTTTTAAGGGCTTTCCCTTGCTGTTCTTTGTAAAGACACTTAAATGGTCCCACAATAGAAAGCCATCTTGGCTGTTTTGAGCTTCATGTTGTGTCTTTTTCCACCTAACTGATCTTGTTCATTGGCTTTAGTGATGAGGACTCAGGGGAGTCTCAGGTTAATCTTAAATACCAAGCTCTGGGCTCAGATGCAGATCGATAAAGCCAGTGAGAAGAGCATCCGGATCACTGCCATGGATACAGAGGACCAGGGAGTTAAAGTTTTTCTTATATCAGTGAGTATTGGTTTTTCTTTACAAGACAAACTTTGTAATTCAAGAACTTGTTAGCATAAGCTTTGGAGGTGTCAGAAAAGCTGTGTGACTCCTGGGTAAAGAGCTTCTCTACAGTCAGCTGCATATGTGAGCCAGAGTTGGTGCTGAGCAGAGAGGAGCAGACCCTCACCATCACAGTTCAGTCCATTGAGCATCTTCCTGTGTCTACCACAACCCATTCTGACCTAGTGTGGGAAACCCTCCATTAGAAAACTGGATGGTGAAATTGGGCAGAACTGGTGTGGATTCCATAAGCAGTGTTTTCTCCTTCTATAATTCTTTGCACCTTTTCCTTGCTTCTACACCCATGTAGGCGAGCTCTAAAGACACGGGGCAGCTGTATGCTGCGTTGCACCATCGCATCTTGGCCTTGCGGAGTAGAGTGGAACAAGAGCAAGAAGTGAAGAATGTAGCACCTGAGCCAGAGGTAACACAATCAAACGAGGAGGACAGTGATGATGACGTCATTGCACCTTCAGGATCAGTTGGAAGTGGTAAGCAAGAAAGATCACAGAGCTTCCTGGTTTCCATACATCTTTCTGTGTCCTCTCTGTAACTGTATTAGAGATGCGCTTCTGGCTTGTTACTGTGCTTTGCTTTCCTATGGCTTGGAACATCCAGCCTTTGACAGAGACCAGTCCTCCATCCTGATTCACTGCGGGGGAGAAAGAAGTAATGAGTATGAACAAAAGCAGTGGGTGGATTAAAGAGGCTGGAAATTTGAGCTTTTAGGCTCTGGGATGCTAGTGGGATCCTCAAATGAGATAAATCAGATTAGTCAAGAACATAGAATTCTGTAGTGGACAGAACTCCATCTGGAGAAGGAAGATGTAAGGCAGGCAGAAGGGGACCTCTATGGTTCTCATCTGTCCTTGAGATCCTAAATCTGAGACTACTGTGGGCTTCTTAGGTAGGGTCTCTTGTTGTAAACCAAGAAACAAAAGATATTTCTTATGACAAAGAACTTCCTTTGTTTCAGGTCCTAATGATGAAGGTGATGGGCAGAATGTTGGCAGCACATAGCAGACGTGAGCCCCTCTGCTTGCAAGGCTGCTATGAACACCATCTTGCAGGCACCTCTGGATCCCCCAGGCCAGCTGTTCTTTCAGGCAGTGTTGAAGGCTCCAGGACTTAAGAACTGTGCATCCCTGTTCTGTTTGTTTGGTTTTTTGGTCTGGATCAGTAGATTCCACACAGAAAAAAGCAGACTTGGAAACTACCTGAATGTGGTTTGGGACGTGAAAGCTCATCATATTGATGAGCCAAAAAGAAAACACAAAATAAAAAACACAAAACCCAACAAAACCCCAACCATTTCCCCTCTTCCTTGTAATTGAAATGGCACATTACAGCTTGTCACAGCTTTTCAGTGGGACCTTTTGACTGTTTCTTCAGTAGTTCATGTCTTGCAGGCCTCCGAGATAGAACTTTCCGACACGGTTCCAGCTCGAATTCTGCTTTTGGAGCCCCTCCTCCCCCTTAAGAGTTTCTGCCACCTGCAGGGAAACTGTGTCCTCACCAGTTCACTGACTGCCCTTTTGGGTTCATTCTCTTTTTGGACTGCAGATGAGGCAGATGATGGTGTTTTCCCTTTTAATTCCAGCGTAGGTTGTGGGCACTGTTGTTCCCTGTCCAGTGGGTTTGTAAACAGAGAGAAACAAAACATTGTGCTTCACCAGGAAAGGTTGTTTTTTAATGCAGTAACAAGAGACTTCAGAGTCTGCAGGATTCTGCTAATTCCTTTTCTTTCTTCCCATTTCATTATTATTATTTGGGGGTTTATATTGTGGTGATACCATTTTTTTATTTTAGTTTTTTTCGATAAGATGCTCTTGTGTGTTGAGAAAGTGAAACTATTGTTTTGTACTGTTCTTTTCTGTTCCTATTTAAGGGAGAGCTAAGCCACTATATATAATAGATGTTGCATACAATTTTTTCTTAGGAAATAATATGTTTCTGTGGCTACAGTGAAGTGGAGGAGGCAAACAGATTACACCTTCAGGAAAGCTGAGGAGGAAACAGCAGTTTAGCCCTTGGAAGAATAAACCGGGCTCATGTAATGAGCTCTGCCAGCCATTCAAGTAAACCTGTACTCTGAAGCAGCTCTCATTTAATGGCTTGATTCAACAAGCCATGGAAGCACTTGCCTGATTTACCTACGTGTGAATAATCTTCCTGAAGTCAATGCAGCTATTCATGCTTAAAGTCGAGTACATTTTTCAATACCTTGCTGGATTAACGGCCTTAAATAGAAACTTCTAACCCTTCCTGTCCCCTGTTCTGTTTCCTGAAGTCTTGCAGCATGAAGAAAAAGGTAATATTGCCAGCTTTGAATAGTTTGGGCTGAAGGATATTGTATTCTGTTCCACCAAAATAAAAGCAAGAATGTGTTTTCCTGTGTGTAATTCTGAAGTACTCCTACTGTAACCGTAGCTCACTTTCTGCTTCGGATGTTTTCTCATCAGTTGGGCCTTTTGTGTGAAAGTTGAGCTCTATTTTGTTATTAAAACATAAGGTATATTCTTGTCCAGCAAAGTTGGAACTTGGGCCTCCCTCAACTAAACCCAGTGACCAGGTCACTTAGAACAATTTGTGCAATTTGTAGGTTATTTCCATTATAAATAGTTTACTGGCAGATAATTTCTCACTTGCTCCTTCTCCTGTAGGCTGGGATCTAAAATGCACCCATTCAAAGAACATGAAAGAGGAAGGAGCATTTAATGCAGCATGCCTTGAAAAAGAAGGCCCAGCTTGTAGCAGAAAAGCTACAGTTGCCTTTTCCAACTAGGAAAGCAGTCCTTACTGCCGCTGTCTTAATGCAACACCTTTTTGTTCACTGGGAGTCAAGATCATGTTTCTGCCTGTTACCTGTTGTTAACCACTGCTGAAGACTTAAGCTGTTGGGGCAGGGGGTGCTTTGTCCTTCCTGATTGAAGGAACACCTTGGATTGCTGTGAAAAGGGTTAATGAGCTGTGCCACTGTGTTTGGGGGGTCTCTGCATTGTCTGCTCATGCCTTCTGGCTTAATTAGTGTGTTTCCTCCTTAGAGTGATGGGGTTTGTTAACGATGTACAAAGCTGCTGATGCACCCCATCTCCTGCAGCTCACAGCAGAAGCAGAGTGTGGTTTTTAATACCCACACAATTGTGTCTGTATCACAAGAGCTGGGGAACCTCTGTATGTTCAGATAAGAGATGAGATTGCATATTGGATCTTGGATCTTTTTCCACTGATACTCAGATTTAAACTACTCTCTTTAAACATCCTGGCACCATAAGGCTGCCTGGTGGCAGCATAAAGGAAATGAGAAGGGGTCTTGGTTAGCAGAGCCTGTTTATGGAGGAATGGTGTTATTTCCTGATCCCAAACCCCATGGGGTCTCTGCAGAGCCTCACTTTGAGGTGCTTTACCTAAACCAAAAGTGATGGTGCTTGAAGCCTCAGAAGGCAGCAGAAGCCTATCTGCCTGCTGGGGTTTGATGGTGGCACACAGTCACTTACAGTGTGTTTGCACTATGCTTATAGTGAAGAGGGAAATAGTACTGTGACCCACAGGCAGAACTGGCCATGGGTTTTGTTCAGGATGGAGTTAGGCCAAAGCAAAACTCTTCCTTCAATCTCTGCCTTAAGGCTCTTATTAAACCGGTGACAGGTAAAACCAGATCCTGCCCCTGTGGTTTAAGAGGTTGATGTAACTGCACTAAAGCTTGGATCAGAGATTGAGCAAACAAACCACCCCAAGCCTGGTGGTGTATTCCCTGCGCTGGGGGAGTGGGGGGCTTAGAAGGAAGGTTGGGGATGAGCTGTTTTACCCCCTGCCAACAGCCTGCAGCACCCTCCTGCTCCATCTTTGCTCTTAGGTCTGTAGGCAGCAGTTACTGCATTGTATGTTCTGGCTGCTGCCTGATGTGGGCACAGCCTTCCACACTTCCTGGGGGCAAGGGGGGAATAGTGAAGAGTGTAATAAAAGTGAGCACATCACCTGATAGGGAGAACGGTGTTAGAACAGCAGGAGTAAACTTACCCGTACAATTTGGATTACACCTACAGGAAATGCAGGCGTTAAGGGGAGAAATGTGCAGTTCCAGCACCTTTCCGTAGCCCTGTTCCTAGTGCATGGGGCACCGAGCCAGAGGAGGGCAGGGAATGAGCCACATAAATAGTCCTCAGCTCTCCCTGGCTGGAAACGTGTCCAAGCTGTTAGAAGCCTGCAGGAATAACACCCCCCCCAACTTTGTCTTCTCTCCCCATTCCCAGCCGCTGAGGTATCCATTCCATTGCCTGGTACTGCTGCTGTCCTGCAGGCTGAGTGGCCTCTTGTGCTCCCAGTGAGTGTAGAAAATGGTTTATTTCCTTCCTGGGGCCATGTTACATGTTTAAAAAGTGATCATGTTTCCCCGTAACCCTCTCTAGCTTTAGGAGTTCTGTCATCGTTTGTCAAGATTTCATTAAACTGACTTTTCACTGTGTGCTTTTCTCCCCTTGTTCTTTGGGTTTTCTGTGCACTGACTTGCTGAAACTGACCTCTAGTCTTGCTCAAGTGGACTCTTAAAGGCAGCCTTAATTCCCATCGACCTTCTATGAGTTGGGGGGGATATGTTAAATACGTAATTCCTGATGGAATTCTGATAGCTTCCCTCCAGCTTCTAATGGGACCGTGGAAAGGCAAAGTGGTGATGTTGTATTTGATGGTCGAGGGACCCGTCAGGACCCAGCTGGAGGCCAATGGCTGCAAGTCCCTGTGCTTCCAGCCAGCTGTGCACGTGGGAAACGCTATTGACACCGGTTGTAGCTCCTGGTTGTATTCCATTGCAAGGACAAGACAAAAATCATCTGCTGAAGAGTCTGGAGCAATTCTCTAATGGGCTGAGAACTGTCTATGGAGACCTCAGAGCAGCTCCAGTGCCTAAAGGGGCTGCAGGAAACCTGGAGAGGGGCTTTGGCCAAGGGCCTGTAGGGACAGGCCAAGGGGAATGGCTTTAACCTGCAGAGGGGAGACTGAGATGAGCTCTTAGGCAGAAGCTCTTCCCTGTGAGGGTGCTGAGGCGCTGGCACAGGGTGCCCAGAGAAGCTGTGGCTGCCCCATCCCTGGCAGTGCTCAAGGCCAGGTTGGACACAGGGGCTTGGAGCAAGCTGCTCCAGTGGAAGGGGTCCCTGCCCGTGGCAGGGGTTGGGGCTGGAGGAGCTTTAAAGCCCATTCAACACAAACCATTCCGTGACCACCCCCAGGGCTCCCCGGAGCCTCCTCTTCGGGCTGAACCCCAGCGCTCCCCGCAGGCACCGCGGGGCCCAGAGCCCGCACATGGGGGCGTTGGTTTGGGTCAGGCACGGAGCTCACGCACCCGAGAGCACCGGAGGCCGCGCGGGGCCGCTGCGGGCAGCCGATACCTCCCTGAAGCCGCTCCGGGGGAGCGCTCGGGTGGCGGAACCGGGTCAGAGCCGCCGGGATTCGAACCCCGGTCCCCGAGAGCTGCCGGCAGCGCCTGCCCCGGGTCGGCTCCGGTTCGGCGGGCGGGGCGGGGCTGGGCGGGGCTGGGCGGGGCTGGGGCGGGCAGGTCCTGTCCTCCCCTCCCCTCCCCTCTCTTCTCGCGAGAGTTCGCGGCGCCGCTGCCCGTGCCCTTGCGGCGCCATGGCGGGGTACTGGGACGGGCCCGAGGGCGAGCAGTGCCCGCGCCGCGCCTGGCTCACCACGAGGGTGGGCGCCGCCGCCGGTGAGCGCCGCGGGCCGGGGCCGGGGGGTGCGGGCGGGACCGGGGGGTGCGGCCGGGGCCGGGGCCGGGGCCGGGGCCGCGCCGCTCGCGCTCACCGCCCCCGTGCTGTGTTGCAGGCCTCATCGGAGCCGCGTACCGCATCATCCTGCTGCAGCCCGGCACGGCTCTGGCCGCCGTGCAGATGGCGGCGGTGGACACGGTCACCATGGGTGAGGGCCTCTGACACGGGCCTGCAGGGATGGGCCAAGGGGAATGGCTTGAACCTGCCCGAGGGGAGACTGAGATGAGCTCTTAGGCAGAAGCTCTCCCCTGTGAGGGTGCTGAGGCGCTGGCCCAGGGTGCCCAGAGAAGCTGTGGCTGCCCCATCCCTGGCAGTGTTCAAGGCCAGGTTGGACACAGGGGCTTGGAGCAAGCTGCTCCAGTGGAAGGGGTCCCTGCCCTGGCAGGGGTTGGAGCTGGAGGAGCTTTAAGGTGCCTTCAGCTCAAAGCCTTCCATGATCCAGGTGATGGCCGGGAGGGAGCGGAGGGGCCTTGTGTAATGCTCAGTCTCACCACAGCAGCCAGAACGTGATGCCCGCGGGTAACTGAAAGCAGATCTTGCTCCGTTTCCCTCTTTCCTGCCGTGCCGCCCCGTGCCCGACACAGAGGTGTTCGTGTGCCCTCGGTTCCTTCGGGATTTTGGTGGGTTCACTCGTGGGGTTTTGCCTCTCGCTTGCAGCCACGCTGGGGGCCGTGTTTGGTGTGACGACCTGCCTCAGTGCCGAGATCCGGGAGAAGCCGGAGGACCCCTTGAACTACTTCATAGGAGGCTGTGCCTCAGGAGCCATCATTGGGGCAAGAAGTAAGTCAATGAATCCTGATGTCAGCTCCCCCTCTGAGTTCATTCCGTGCCGGTTTGGTTGATGCTCCATTGTACGAGTCTGCTGAAGTAAATACTGCTGCAGAGTGGCACCAGAGGTAACATCAGCCTGGTTTACAGAATGAGCAGAGCTGGCCCAGTCCTGCTGGTTATAACTGTCAGTTCTACCGTGAAACTGCAGGGTATGGAAGAAGGAACTGTGGAAATCCATGTGTTCTTGGGAACAAACGCGCTTTATTTTACCTGAAGATACGTTCTGACATCTGCCCTGCTCTGGGGGACAAGCTGTATCTTGCTGCTCTCAGGCTAGATCAGCCCCTGCAGTGCTTGGCCAGCTCTGCTTTCTCCAGCATTCAGACTCTGTTAAAGGTGGGAGGCATTCGCTGAAGTTGGGATGAAATCGATCCTTACTTTTCCTGGTTGCTGAGCTGATGGGAGACGGAAGCAGGGATTGCTGGTTGTGTCACTGAGGTGCACGATGTGAGGTTGCCTGTGGAAGGAGATGGGGGGCGGATTGGAGGAATTGGTATTTCCATTTGGAAGCTAAAAGCATGAGAAAATGTAAATCCAGGTGGTTTCTCTTGGCAAACGGCGTTCCTGAGGCTCAAGGGGCTGTGAGCAGAAGATAGAGTGATAGAAGAATGAGTCTGTCACGATCTCCTGGATAGAACTTGTGCACTAAGAGGTCTTTTCTGCTCTGCTGTGTTGTTTCCAGCTCACAATTACTTCACCGGTACCATGTCCTGTTTGGGCCTTGGGATCACTGCTGCCCTCATGAAGATTGGCAACAAGGAGGGCTGGAGGCTGATGGGACCTCCCAAGCTGTGACTGTAGCCTTGCCCTGTGAGCTCTCCTGGGAATGCTCTGTGGAATGAGGCTCTGTGGAATAAAGATGCTGGCAAATCAACAGCTGGAATCACAGAAATCTGGGGCTGCCCAGCTGCTGGAGGGGAAGCTTCATCTGCTGCTGCTGCTGAGCCAGGCCAGAGGAGGCCCCGGAGCTGCTGCGAGGGCTGGAGCAGCTCTGCTCTGGAGCCAGGCTGAGAGAGCTGGGCTGGGGCAGCCTGGAGAAGAGAAGGCTCCTGAAGGGGAGACCTGAGAGCAGCTCCAGTGCCTGAAGGGGCTGCAGGAAACCTGGAGAGGGGCTTTGGACCAGGGCCTGGCAGGGGTTGGAGCTGGATGAGCTTTGAGGCCCCGTCAACACAAACCAGGCTGGGATTCTGTGGTTTCTGTGCACAAGTTCCGTTGCCTCTGTGTCCATGTTGCACACACAGGCTTGAGGGACACAATAAGGGAAACATCTTCATGGTTACAGAAGAGGCAGGCTCAGGAGCGCAGCAAAGGATGAGAAGGAAGAGATAGGAGTTACAGAGAAGTAATAGAACATCTGACAGGGTGGAAAGTGCTGGAGGATGGAGGGCTGGGCAGTCCCTGGGCACACGGGTTCAGCCGGGCCCATGGGCACACAAGGGTACGGGGATGGGAGCGAGGGGCTGCGGGCGCCGGGGGAAGCAGGGGTGGGGCGGGAGCGGAGGTGTGAAGGGAGGGGCCCGGGGCGTCCCCGGGGACGCGGTCGTGCGGGGGGTGCAGGGCGGAGCTGGGGGTGCCCGGGGCCCCCGGTGCGAGCGGAGCCCGGCCCGGGAGCGCGCAACGGGGCTGCCCCGCCCCCAGGCGGGGGCTGAGCGGGGCCCGGGGGGGGCGGGGCTGCCCCCCCGCGCTATAATTACCGAGCCACGTGCCCGCGGGTCACGGCGGGGCCGACGCAAGGACGCGGCGGCGGCCGGCAAGGGACACGTGACACGCGACACGTGAGGTGGCGCCCGGGCGGGGGGCGGCGGGGGCCGGGGCCGGAGGCTCCGCTGCTCCTGGGGCACCGGAGCTGGGGCAGGGGCTGGAGAAGGGCTCGGGGCGTCCCCTGTGGGGCTCGATGGGGGCAGCGGGCGGGGAGGTGGGGCTGTGGGGCTGTGGGGTTTGACGGGAGCACCGGGCTGGGAGGTGGGGCTGTGGGGTTTGATAGGGGGCACCGCGCTGGGAGGTGGGGCTGTGGGGTTTGATAGGGGGCACCGCGCTGGGAGATGGGGCTGTGGGGTTTGACAGGAGCACCGCGCTGGGAGATGGGGCTGTGGGGTTTGATGGGGGCACCGCGCTGGGAGATGGGGCTGTGCGGTTTGATGGGGGCAGCGGGCGGGGAGATGGGGCTGTGGGGTTTGATGGGGGCACCGCGCTGGGAGGTGGGGCTGTGGGGTTTGATGGGGGCACCGCGCTGGGAGATAGGGCTGTGGGGTTTGACAGGAGCACCGCGCTGGGAGATGGGGCTGTGGGGCTCGACAGGAGCACTGCGCTGGGAGATGGGGCTGTGGGGTTTGATGGGGGCACCGCGCTGGGAGATGGGGCTGTGGGGCTGCAGGGTGCACTTTGGGTCGGTGGCTTCATCCTGAGGGTTCAGCCATGAGGCAGGTGAGGGCCACCAGCCTCAGCTACAAGGCAGCAGCGTGGCCTCTGCTCTCGCCCATGGGGCTGCAGTTTTTGCAAGAGGCATCAGCTTCAGTTGTGGGGCAGTAGCAAAGCCTGGTGGCCGCAGCTATGGGGTGGAGGCGTTGGCAATGGACCCCATGGCTCTCAGTGCAGGGCAGTGCCATGTCCCCAGGCAGAGGCTCTGGCTATGGGATGGGTTTTCAGCACTGACCCTGCTCCGTGTGTTCCCGCAGGCAAGATGTGGGTTGCAGAGGGGCCGGCCCCGGCCCAGTGGAACCTGTGGGACAGGGCCCATGCCCGACACGTCCTGGCCACGGCTGACGACCTCCGCGCCACGGGGCAGCTCGTGGACGTGTGCGTGGGCCCAGAGGGTGACATGGCGCACGCTGTGGTCCTGGCCTCCGTCAGCTCCTTCTTCCTTCGCTTCCTGGAGGGAAGGAGCAGGGAGCAGCACCAGGCCCCCCCGCCCCGTGTCCCCCTGCCCCCCGGGGCCACGCTGTGGGGCTGGAGGGCCGTGCTCGCCTTTGCCTATGGCGGAACCGTGCCCCGCGGCCGCAGGAAGGAGGTGGAGGAGGCTGCCCGGGTTCTGGGGGCCCCGCGGGTGGCGGCCGCCTGCGCCCTGTGCCTGGATGGGGACTCCCAGGAGGGGGGTCCCGAGGCCCTGGAGGAGCAGTGGGAGACGCTCAGAGCCATGGGGCAGCTCCACGCCAGGGGCCTGGGCTGCGACCTCCAGCTCCAGGCAGGGGACGAGGTCATCGCAGGTGAGCAGGGGCCTGAGGTGGGGACGGGGACAGGCGGGTCCCTGGCAGCGGCGAGGAGCCCATGGGGCTGCTCCCCTCGGTGCCGGGGCTGGGGGGCTCCTCTGCTGCCCCCCCCCCCCCCCCGTTCCTCTCCCCCCAGTTCAGCGCCTGGCCCTGAGCTGCTCCTGCGACTTCTTCCGCGCGCTCTTCACGTGCCCCATGCGGGAGGCCACGCACGACCCCGCCGCCCCGCTGGCCACGGGGCTGTCCCCCGCCGAGCTGCGCCTGCTCCTCGCCTTCGCCTACACCGGGGCCGTGGCCGGGCCCTGGGCCGCGGTGCTGGAGGCAGCCGAGACCTCCCTGCGCTACCAGGCCTGGGGGCTCCTCACGCTCTGCATGGATGTCTTCACCCGCGGCCTGACCCCGGGCACTGGCCCAGACGTCCTGGCCTTCGCCGTGGATTACGGGCTGGCCCAGGTGAGCCGCGTGGCAGAGGACTACATCTTGGCCACCTTCCCCAGCGTGGTGGCCACGCCGGCCTTCCTGGATCTCCCTGCGCACGTCCTCATCCGCCTCCTCCGTTCCGACGCTCTCAACGTCCTTCACGAGCTGGAGGCTTTGGAAGCAGCGTCCCGGTGGCTTCTGGCCAACGGAGACGGCCAAGAGGATGTGGCCAAGGAAGTCCTGGCCTCTGTTCGCTTCGCCCTCATGTCCACGTGGGAGCTGAAGAAGGTGCCGTCGGTGACTGCAGGGGTGGCGGACCCAAAGGTCGTCCGGGAGCTCATAGTGGCCAGCTTGGCCCCCATGGCCCAGCTGCCGTGTCGGGTGCGGTCCCTGCAGGAGGTGGTCGTGGTTTGCGGTGGGGAAAAGCTGGCGTCCAACCTGGCCGTCCGCAAGCCCAGCGAGCGCCTCTGGTTCGCCCACCGCTACCTCAGCGCTGTGGGGCTGGTGAAGAAGGTGGAGTGGAGGGCGCTGGGGCACTTCCCTGACGGCCCGCGCTTCCGCCACGCCATAGCGGTGGTGGGCAACACCCTCTACATCCTGGGCGGAAAGCACTACTACGGGGTCCGCGACACCCTGGCCAGTGTCTACAGGTGAGAGCCGCGAGGCGCTGAGTGGCACCGCGCGCTGCGGGATCGGAGGAGGCGCTGGTGCTGCCCCACGGCCCCGGGGTGCTGTGGCGTTGCACTTGGTGGAGTGGCCCCAGGGCATTTGGGGCTCCGTTGGGGGAAGCGCTGGGGGTGCTCTCCCCCTCGGGGCTGTTGTAGCTTTCCGGGGTAGGGCCGGGAGGACGGGGGCATGCAGTGGGTTTGGTGCTGCCCAGGAGGAGGGGATGTTCCCACGCGAGGCACACACGTGGCTCCAGGCATGCCGGAATTGGCTGCCCGCAGCGGTGCCGGCGTCCCTCATGTCGCTGCAGGTAACGGGTCACCTCCTGCCCCCAGGTACCAGCCCCTGGACGGCTCCTGGGAGCGCTTGGCCAGCATGAGCTGCGGACGGAGCTACTTCCCTGCCGTGGCTCTTGGCGATTCCATCTACGCGCTGGGGGGCAGCTCTGGGGAGCTCTACTGCACAGACACCGTGGAGTGCTACGACGTGGCCACCGACACCTGGAGGTGAGGCCGCGCCGCGCAGGCACTCGCTGTTCTCGGCCCTAGGAACCCCTTGTGCTGGCAGTGGTGGCCATTGGGTGGTCTTTGGGCCACGGAGCCCCTTGCCTGGGTTTAGCAGTAGCTATGGAGTAGTTCAGCGATGGAGAAATGGCCCACAGTGGCCTTTGGGAGAGGTCTCCTGACTGTCGAGCACCTGTGTCCCTTGGGGTTGGCCTGCGTCGCCTACTGGGTGCTGGAAAAGCTTTTGGCCAAGACAGACCATTTCCAGCTGTGTTCCTTGGGTGTTGGCCAACACCGTCCATTGAGGGAGTCCACTGTGGGTTGACCAACAGTGGTTTTTGGAGTCTGTGAAGTGTTGGAGTGATGTCCCCTGGGCATCCATTGTGTGAGAGCTGATGCTGCCCGCTGGGGCTCCTTGGTGCCGGCCAGGCTGCCTGCTGGGCGCTCAGTGGAGCAAGTGAAGGGCTCCTGGCGGGTTCTCCCCATGGGGCAGCCCTGCCTGACCTCCCTTCATCCCCTCCCTCTCTCCTCGCCCAGGCGGTGCCAGCCCCTGCCCATGGCCCTGTGTGGGCACGCGGCGTGTGCCCTGGATGGTGCCCTCTACGTGTCGGGGGGCTGTGATGAGGCATCCCAGTGCCAGGCGTCCCTCCTGCGCTACGTCCCGGGTGCTGCTGCCAAGCTCCTGGCCCCCATGAATGGCCCCCGGGCTGGGCACATCATGGAGGAGGCGGGCGGGCAGCTCTACGTGGCGGGGGGGCTGTGCCAGCGCGCCGGGCAGACGGGCTACAGGGACCAGCTGGCCTTTGAGGTCTACAGCCCCAAGCTGGACGCCTGGGTCCTGCTCAGCCCCCTGCCCCGCGCCCACGTCGTTGGGGGTGCGGCTGTGGTGGGGGGGGAGCTGCTCGTCCTGGGTGGGTACAGCCATGAGACCTACCAGGACACCCACCTGATCCATGCCTACCAGCCCGGTGCCCGGCGCTGGATCACCCGGGGCACCTTGCCCCATGCCTACACTGAGCTCCAAGCTTGTGTCCTCACTCTCCCCCCTGCCCTGCGTGGCCCCAGCTGCCTCGAGGACCCCTCGAGGTCACCTGAAACCCCCAACAGTGCTTAGGGAGGCTTCAAAGCTCTGCACCCCAGGTACCCTGGCATCCCTCGGTATCCTCCATGGGCACCTCTGTGGGACAAAGTCACCCCCAGATCCCTCCTTCAGAAGGGGTTCTCCCCGTGGTTTCCAGCAGTGCCGCACCCCAGGGTAGGTGCCCTAGACTGTGGGGACCCCATGGGACAGACCCCCCCCCACCGCAACCCTGTGCCTCCGGGGATACTCACTCTCTGCTCCGAGCCCTTACTGGGAGATGGGGATCCCCCAGTTCTCCCCCATACTTGGGTGGAATAAAAGTGGCTCTGGAACCGCCCCTCTGGGTCATCTTGTTTCTGCTGGGGAGCCCACACATCCAGGTGCTTCTCACAAGGAGCAGCAGAGCAGGAGCCCTGCGTGCTGGGTGGGTGGAGGGGGCACCGGGATGGGGCGAGGGCTCTGGGGTGCCTGTGCTCACTGTTCCGTGCGTGTGCCTTGGCAGTGAGAGGCACCTTGGGGTGCGTGGGGGATCCTGAGCTCACAGCTCCCCAGAGCAGTGGTTCAGATGTGGTCTGAAACGAGCGCTGAGCAGAGGGGACAAGCGCTTCCCGCAGGCCCCTGCCCCTGCCCTGTTCCCCCGGCCCAGGCTCCTGTTCTCCCTCTGCGGTGCCAGGGGGCACTTCTGGGCCTCCTCCACCTTCCTGCCAACCAGGACCCGGAGCCCTCTGCCCCAGCTCCGCTCCCCACGCAGCCTGTCCTCCACTGCCCCGCTGTGCCCTTCATTCCAGGGTGCAGGGCTTGCTCCCTGCTGGCTTTCCCCAGGTTTCTGCCAGCCCCGGGGTGAGCGGTGCTCCCTTGAAGGGTATTCCCGTTGGAAGCACGCTCAGATCCCTCCCAGCCTGCTCCATGTGCCAGTGGGATAAAAACGCGCTCAGTCACCTCCTCCATGGCACTGATAAGGACTTTAAATAGAAGAGTTTCCAGCACGGTCCCACGTGTTGTATTCCAGGTTAACACCATCCAGGAAGAGTTATGATCCATTGGCAACCTGACTTTCACACCACTTTGTACCTGTCTGTTCTCCAGCCCTTCAGAGCAGGAGAGCTCATCCCTGGCAGGTTAAAGCCTTTTCCCCTCGTCCAAAGCCCCTCTCCAGGTTTCTTGCTGGCCCCTGTAGGAAGCTGGTTTTAAGTGGACCTTTCCTCTCTGTCTTCACTACTGAAGCCAGTTTTGTCCTTCACTGGACCCTGGCAGGACTGTGACCAACGAAGCCAGCAGCCACGTGAAATTGGGCAGAGGGAATATTTATTCTGTGATTAAGAGCCTGGCACCCAGTTGGAAGCATCCTGCAGCTTTAATGTGCACCGGTTGAGCAGAAGCAGTCGGGAGGCAGAGCACAAAGCAAGCTCTGCTGTCCCACACTCCCCAGGCAGAGGCAGCCCCAGACACTCACTGACCAGTTCAGGACATCTCCTCCCCACGGCAGGTACCTGAGTAATGGTTTCAGCTCGAGAAACCTCGGGGCTGTGAGGGTGACGCTGGAGGGAAGAGCTGGGTGCCTTTCCCTGGGCAGGCAGAGCTTGCCCTTGTAGAAGAGGGGCCCATGAAGCAGAGCCGGGACCCTCCACCTCTTGCCGAACGGAAGCATTTACAAGGTGTTGCCAGCGTATTTGACTCTCACATCACCGATGGCCTCCAGGCCCCTGTCCAGGCTGTAAGCAGGAGGGGTCCTCAGGGAGCCGAGGTTTGTGACCATCAGCTTCCTGGAGAGGGACCTGAGTGAAGCCTTCAGAGGGCTCTGGTGGATCCAGAGCTCCTTCGTGGTGCAGAAGGAGCTTGCCGGAGGACTGCACTGTGTGCCCAGGTCTTTAATCGTGCAGTAAGTGACCTGCGGGTACAACTGCACTTCTTTGATGGTGCAGAACCGGGTGTGCTGGAGGAGGCTTCTGGGGCTGCTGAGGGGCCTCACGGGGCCTCCTGCCGCCTCCCTCCGCCTCAGCAGCAGGTACGGAACCTCTCGGCTCTGCAGGGACTTGTGCCAGGAGGGCCACCCCACGAGGCACAGCCAGGCTGCCAGGGCCAGCGCGGTCAGCGCCAGCAGAGCCAAGCAGGCGAGGTAGAGCACCCAGTGCAAGAGGCAGCAGTGATCCAGCACCCAGTGCCCGCCCTGCAGAGCATCCCCCGCTGCCCACGAGCGCAGCACCGGCACCTCCAGCCCGGCCGTGGGGCAGGGACACAGGGGCAGGGCCGCAGGCGGAGGGGAAGGTGCAGGCTGCGTGAAGCCTGCGGTGCCCGGGGTGTGAGTGGCGGTGACCACCGGTGTGGTTGACACCAGCGGGGGAGATGAAGATGTGGCCAGGGAAGAGGCCTCTGGCACGGCCGGAGCAGGCAGAGCCATGGGGGTGGTGGGAAATGTTGCGGTGGCCGCCATGGGGGTCGGCAGCGAGGTGGTGGCTCGGTGCGGGGTGCGGGCAGGAGCAGCGGTGGCGGTGCCGGGGGCCGGGGGGGGGGTGAGGGTGGCGCTGGCCGGGGCAGGACTGGCGGTGCTGGGAGCGCTGGGGTCTGTGGGTGCAGGGCTGGGGGTGGCGGGGGGAGGCCCGGTAACAGCACGGGGCACGGCGGTGCTGCCTGTGGGGATGGGTGAGTGTGGGGGGGAGCCGGCGGCCTTGGCAGCTTCCTCTGCCGTTTCTTCCCCGTCACCGTAGTCCTCCTCCTCCTCCTCCTCTTCGTCCCCCACGTTGCCGCAGTTGGGCTTGAAGTGGATGATGGGCTTCCCCTGGTGCTCGGGGGGGCTGTGGCACAGCACCCGCTCGGGGGCCACCTCCACCTTCGTCTTCTCCAGGCCCCGCTCGGGCTGGTAGACGCTGCCCTCGTTGCGCCGGATCCAGCCCCGCAGGTAGTGCAGGCGGCAGTCGCAGTGCCAGGGGTTCTCGGTGAGGAACACGTACATGAAGAGCTGCCCCTCGGGGAAGAAGCCGCTGGGGAGGCTCCGCAGGCGGTTCCCCGAGAGCCACAGGGTCTCGAGGCGCCGCAGGTCCTGCAGCAGCTCCCGGGGCAGCTCCTCCAGGGCGTTGTCGGAGATGTCCAAGTCCTTGAGCGCCCCGAGCCCCGCGAAGGCGTCCGGGGGCAGGGTCCGCAGCCGGTTCCCGCGCAGGTCCAGGTCCTGCAGGCGCGGCACGGCGCGGAAGGCCCCGGGGGGCAGCGCGGCCACGCGGTTGTGGCCCAGGGCCAGGCGGGAGAGCGCCGGCAGCCCCTGCAGCGCGGGCAGCGCCTGCAGCGCGTTGCGGGACAGGAGGAGCTCCCGCAGGGCCGGCAGCGGGGGCCCGGCGCGCAGGGCCTCCAGCCCGTTCTCGGACAGGTCGAGGTCCTGCAGCCGCGGCGGGAAGGAGGCGATGGACACGGACACCAGGCGGTTGGAGCCCAGGAGCAGGATGCCCGTGTCCGCAGGCAGCCCCGGGGGCACCGCGCTGAGAGCCTGCCCGGTGCAGTTCACCTCCAGGAGGTCCTTGACCTTGTTCATCTCCACCGGGCAGGGCTGGCCGGGGTCGGAGGTGCCGGCTGGGAGCAGGAGCAGGAGCAGGAGCAGGGCAGGGAGCTGCATGGCCTGGAGGGGAGAGCCGGGAGGCGTGGGCACAGCAGGAACGTGCCCTGTGCCAGCACCACTGCAGAGCCAGCGGCTCTGTGGTGTTCGCATCCCCGCAGCCGTCCCGTCCCGTCCCGTCCCATCCCAGAGAGCTCTGTGCTGGAGGAGCCTCCCTCGAGCTCCTTTTCCCCGGCTCCACCTGAGCCCCCTGCTAGGTCCGGGTCCCCGGGGCAGGAGCTTCCCCCGCACGGACGTGGCTGCGCCAGGAGCCTGCCTTCCCCGAAAGCGGCTTCCCCAGCACTCACCCGCGGACCCTCCAGCACTTGCGCTGCTGCTGCTGCTGCTGCTTTGCCTCCCGAGGGCCAGGCTCCGCGCTGGTGGCAGGGGCTGCCCTGGCCTCTATCAGCACCCACAGCCCCGGGCAGGAACCGGCGGCTTCCTGAGCAGCACAAGCCCATCTCCGGCCGTGCCCGTCTGCCGGGAGCAGTCTCCTCCATAACCAGCTCCCTCATCTCTTGCTTGTGCACAGTGAAGGGGGAGGTTGTGCCCCAGGAGGAGCCCCTGCACCCCACCCGCTCCCTTCTGACCCCCAGGGAAAAGGGGCCCTTCCCCAAACGTTTCCCCTTCCCCTGCCTCGAGGCAGCTCTTCCCGAGCACGCTCTGGGCTCTGGTTCTTGAGGCAGCTCAGCCTGGGGGCACGGCCTCGCTGCGTCTCCCTTGGGAACCGTTCTTGCCCGTTGCCTCCGCCGCTTGCCTGGGTGCAGGCGAGGGATCCTCCCGGCTTGCCGGGAGCAGCAGGGGTGGCTGGGGCAGCTCGGGCACTTGTGGGGAAGCCGCAGCGCAGGCCAGGCACGGAGATTAAAGGCAGCGGAAGGAGCTCGGTTTTGCTGTTCCTGCAGCTGGACCCCACTGCCCCGGCCCGAGGCCACTGCAGAGCATCCTCCCTCATCGCATCCGGACCCCAGAGCATGGCTCCAGCTCTGTGCCTGCTGTCCCCACGGCACATCCCAGGGGCTGGAGGTGCACGTGGTGCCATTGGGCTCCCTGCTGCAGGGAGATACGGCCTCTTCCCGGCTCTTATCACCCGGGGCAGCTGCCGAGGGAGGGCAGATGCAGCGGCTCCCGCGATGCAAACAGGCCCGGGCCCTGCCGCGGCTCCCACATCCCAAAGCTGGACGAGGTCCGGCGGCCTCGGGGCATGGGAAGTGGTGGCCAAGAGGAGGGGAGGTGCAAGCTCTGCCCCTCCCCAGAGAGGAGGCGCCAGCCCCCAGCGCAGCTCCCCAGGCCCCCAGCCCCTCTGCGCTCAGATCAGCTCCATCAAACAAGCGGGGTGAGCCCAGCCCCGCCGTGGGGAGAGCGGGGCTGTGCAGAGCAGGCTGAAGCCTTCAGACGCACCCAAACCCTCCTTTCCTGGAGTCTGCCTACAGGTAAGCGCCTGGATGCTCTGGGTTTCCCATCGTTCCTTCGTTATCACCTTTAAGCAGTCTCTGAGTCCCGCAATTCCCACTGGCAACAGGGAATCCTGCCTCCCCTCCTGGCGCTTTTCTTCAGACCTGCTTGAAGCTGGGATGGAGAGAGAAGAGAGTGAGCCCCTGCCCGGGGAGGTGGAGGAGATGAGTGGAAGAGGTGAGTTTTCAGAAGGGGAAAGGAGGGGGAACTGTCCTCTGTTGAGGAGAAAAACACATCCTGCTTCTTCGTGGAAGAGCTGTTTAGGATCAGAGCACCTGGGGCTTGTCCCAACCTGGGTGTGCCCTGGGGCAATAAGCCCCAGCTGAATTCCCCATGCTTAAGTGTAGACCCACCACCAGCACCAAAGACACCTCAGCTGCACCTTTGGCTCTGCATTTCCTATGGGAAGAAATGGGAATGTGGGGCTGTGGGGTTTGGGGTAATGCTGTCCACAACCTGCACTGGTTTGGGCCCAGGTGCGCAGCCCTACAGACGCCCAAGCTCAGGTGCAGGTATCTACAGGGCGGATGGGCACCCATCCACTCACGTGCACCCCTCTCCAGGGCACCGAGGTCCCCTTGGCCAGGGGTCGCTTGGAAGCTCCTGGATGAGGCTCAGGGCACCACCGAGGCTGGGGCAGGCCGGCATTTGGGGGTTTCCTGCCCTACACTGGACACCTCTGACCGGGGGGAGGAAATCGCCGCGTCCCTGCTCCGGCTGGGGTGGATGCAGCCCCTGGGGCTGCCGGTCCTGAGCATCTTCTCCTCCTCCGTCCCCAGGCACCGTGAGCCTGGACCCGGACAGCGCCAACCCCTTCCTCCGCCTGGCTGCCGACGGGCGAGGCGTGAGCCGCGGGGACGAGTGGAGCCCAGCGCCCGCCACGGCCGAGCGCTTCGACACGGAGCCGTGCGTGCTGGGCGCCCAGGGCTTCGCGGTGGGGAGGCACTGCTGGGCCGTGGAGGTGGCCCAGGGGGGTCAGTGGTGGGCCCTGGGGGTGGCGCAGGAGTCCGTCAGGAGGAAAGGGGTCCTCGGCTTTACCCCGCGGGAGGGAATCTGGGCCGTGGGGCAGTGGTTTGGACAATACTTTGCTTTCACTGACCCGGACTGGACGCCCCTGCACCTCCCCTGCCTCCCCCGGGCCATCCGGGTGTGCCTGGACTTGGCGGGCGGGCAGGTGGCCTTTGCCGATGCCGAGACCGAGGCCCCCATCTTTGCCTTCCGCCTGGATTCGAGGCCCGGGGAGAGGCTGCGGCCCTGGCTCTGGGTGGGGACGGACTCGTGGCTCCAGCTGCGGCCCTGACGTGGGCGAGCGCGCGCGGAGGCCTGGAGAGGAGAACGCCATCACCCGGGGCTTGGCGCTGGAGCCCCTGAGCCCTGCCAGCTCCTCCTCACGTGGCTCCTCCGCCACGGAGCCGGA
The DNA here is from genome assembly GCF_034315485.1 of Pezoporus occidentalis. NCBI lineage: Eukaryota > Metazoa > Chordata > Aves > Psittaciformes > Psittacidae > Pezoporus > Pezoporus occidentalis. The sequence continues at coordinate 33,946 of NW_026915751.1, read as the reverse complement.
GGACGGGCAGGTCCTGGATGTGGGCACCAGCGCCCGTTCCCGCTGGCACTGCGGAGCCCACCGGGAGCACCGAGCCTGGTGCCAGGCAGCCCAGGACAGAGGAGGGGCGTTGAGTGGTCTGTACAAGGCCACGAGCAGGTCCAGGCTCCTCTGCGGGTGCTGGGCTCTGCCTCTGGCTCTTTCCAACTAAGCTTAATCGTTACATTAAAAGAACCCAAACGCAGCCGGATGCTGGAGCTGCTGATAACCGTTATCTCCTCCATACATCCAGAGCCTCTCCTTACTTCCAGTTCGAACTCGTGCAATAGGCACATTCCTCACAGCAGAACACAGGTAAAGGCCCCTCCATCCCCAGTAACAACACAAGAGCCCAAGCTTTGTCTCACTTTTATTGACTCAATTGCACGGCCCGTTTCCCCATGACACTGGCATGTGGCAGGTCAGAGACACTCATTTCCCACCCCCAAGAGCTGAGCATCTCCTCTGGGAAGGAGGAGAAGACCCCAGGAGCCGCTGCTGGGTTCTGCAGGGGCACAAGCAACAACTCCAGTTACTGAGGAAGAGGACGAAGCTGCGAGTGAAGCCATGGCCATGCAGCAGCACCGGGCCAGGCCCCTGCTGCCCCCAGCCAGGGACTTCTGCCTTTCACAGTTCATACCTGGATCCACAGTGAGTGGATCACAGTGATCCACAGGGAGAAACACTGGCTTCAGAGAGTCCTTACGAGGGGAACGTGCTCTGGGAGTGCGCATCCTTCATCACCTGCCAGAACCAGACACGGTGCGAGGCCAAGCTCCTGGGAACAGCAGGGGTGGGAAGGAAACGAACCCCCCACATCTCTCTTCACTGGGAATGTCCTGGTGCCAGGGGGTTGCTGGGGAGTTGCTGAAGGAAGGAGCAGCCAGGACAAGGCACAGAGCAGTGGCGCAGCTCCACTGCCAAAGGGTGGTTGGTGTGTGTGGAGGTGGCAGCTCCACCGCACAAGCCAGTTCGAAGCAGGCTTCTGCTGCTGTGCAGGGGCTGTAACTGCAGCTGGGCTGCTTGTGCCCAGCAAAGGAGCAGCGGGACGCAGTCTGTGACTGCCACCACCCCCTGAAGGACACGGGCACCTTGGAGCCTGCCTCCTCCCTGCTCTCGGGGTGTTTCACCGGAGGACACGCAACAGGCAGAGCACTTCCAGGGATGATCCCAATGACAGCAGCTCCTCCAGCTGCTGCTGAGGAATGTGCAAATGAAGCACAGAGACAGCAGAGCCCAGCCGCATCCTGCCAAGCGGCTGCAGTGAGGGCCTGTCCTGTGAGGGGAGTGTGTAACCAGCACTACGAGAGGTCCAGCCTCAAGGTGGTGAAAGGACATCAGCAAACAGAGACTCCAGCTTGCCCCTTTTGGGCTCAGGAAAGCTCCTTTTGGAACCTTAACAGCAGAAGGCAATAATGGGTTTAGCACGTCCGAGCCATCACCTCCCACCCTCAGACCCTCCATCTACCTCTGCCAGACACAGCAAGAGCTGAGTGCATCCGAGACCTGGGGATGAGCCAGGATCCGCAAGGAAAGTGTTCTGTGAGATCACGTCTGCACAGGAAGAGCTTTTCTCACTTTGAAACGTGCTGTGAAATTCTCAGAATTCCAATACTTTCCAATACAAAATGGCTCTGCTCGGAACTGCGTCATTTTACTCCTTCTGGGATTGTAATAACTCTTAAAAACACACAACTTTCTAGAAAGGACAGAAACAGCACGACAGAGACCAGAGGAAGGGGAAAGGCTGCTGCAGGATTATCAAAACCAACTTAGTGCAAAGGAGAAGGGGATTTGTCATCAATGTTCTTCAAAGTGTTCTTTGTAAGCTCATTTGGAGAAAAGGCATAGATTTAACCTCTGAATGAGATCAGGCTGCCAGCTTCTAGAACTGAAGCTTAGAACATCAACACAAAAGGACTGGAACACAATATGCATGGCCATTAAAAAATAATATTATATATAGAGATATATATAGAGAGGGAGATATTTTCCACGTATGGTATTGAGTTATAGGAAAGTGTCCCTGCAGACAGGCACGTTCTACCATCTGGCTCTTTTGGGCCATTTCACATGACAGTGATCAATTCTCTGTCTGTTTGCCACGGTATAAAGTACACACTGGCTGCAAAGTCCTTTGGGGGGGATGACTGCTCCCGAGGGCCTCCACAGTTGCCACGTTTCCTGTGTGCACGTGGGGACACCTGGCCCTCCTCGCCCGTGCCAGCCCTCAGGGCTGCCCCGGCCCAGCAGCCAGGCAGGACGGGCTCACACCGTGGTTTCATCCGCGCTCTTCTTCATGAGCTTGGCGGAGAGGAGGGAGTGGGGCACGGGGTGAGGGCTCCGCGAGGACGGGAGCATCAAACGGACTTTCTGGTTGGTCCTTCGCCACTCCGAGTACAGCTGACAGTGGTACCGGAACGAGACCTGGGGGGACAACGCAGCAGGAGGGTCACCAAACCCCGGCCCCGCGGCTGCGGCTCTAGAGACCCGGTCACCCGTCCGCTCTCCGAGTATTCCTTGCCAAACCACCAGCATCCCCCGCCAAAGGAGACAGCACTGGAAGGGTTGTCACAGAACCGTGGAATTGGGGTGGGAAGAGACCTTACAGCTCCTCCAGTTCCAACCCCCTGGGCAGCACCAGGGCAGAGGGACAGTTTGGGTACCAGGCTGGTGAGAGTGGCAGGGAGGAACCACAGCTTCACGCTGGCCACAGGCTGAAGTGAGCGCCTTGTCTGGGCAAAACAAGGGGCTCTCAATAGGGCCAGCCTCACGTGTCTGAACCCAAACAGCCTCCTCCCATCTCACAGATCCTGCTGGGTCTTCTCTGCCCTTTGCAACCGTCTCCCCTTGATCCATAACAACAGCACAGCGGCTGGACTCGCTTGGCCGGGAGAGAATGCGAAGACCCAAGGGACCTGAACGAGAGGCTGCAGTTTTAGAGCAGCCCTGCAAGGGGGAGCTTCGAGCTGTGCTTCCCCAGCAGGCTGGGCTCCTCCCTGTGTCCTTCAGCATCCTTTCCACCACTGCCGCTTGTCTCACAGCTCCTGCTGACTCCTTAGCTTTGAAATTAAACTTGCCTAGAGTTTCTGGAGGAAGGAACAAAGCGAACATGTATTTCCCTCCTATTTATTTCCCTACAAATTATGAGCAAGAGAATTAAATACTGAATCCAGTCAGCAACTTGTCAAAACCAAGCTTTCATCCTCTGTAAGAGTACAGGAAACATTTGCCTAGCAAGTAGGAAGAGTAGCTGACAAGGAAAAGCCAGTATTCCTATTACACACAGGAAGAGCTGCGGTCCATGGTAAATGTGAATAAAGGGGCTTCACTTCATGTCCTTCTCTGTTCAAGGGAATGTGAAGCTCAGCAGAACTAGAGCCCTTTTAGTCAGCACTTGCACCTTTAGAAAACCCTCCAGTTTTTCCATTTCAGCCAGATTTCCAGCTCCTCCAGACCAGTCCTGGGACACAGAAGCACTTCCTCTTAAGGTTTCCAGTTTTAGCTTAGCTTTCACAGAAATGAACCTCCTGCAGCACGTACATGAGACTTCCCTTAACAGCTCCCTGTGCACTGCAGTTACAGCATGTTTTGACAGCAGCACTCATCAGGCACCCATTGCAACCGGCAGTCCCCAGTGAAGGCTGCAACACCAGCTTACCCTCTCCTGGCACCCAAGTCTGTGTAGGAGAGCTCCAAGGACCATCCCGGCCCCAGGGGAAGGTGCTGCTCTGAGAAATCAGAGCATGAGATGGCAGGGAAATGGGCTGTGGCATTTCTCCTGCCAGCAGTTTGGGGTCCAACTCCTCCTCCTCCAGGGGCTGCACTTCTGCCCTTCCCTTCCCAAAATCATGCTTCCCAGCAAGCAGCTGGAAAAGCGTTAGACAGGGTTCTTGTAGCCCCTTCAGGCACTGGAGCTGCTCTCAGGTCTCCCCTTCAGGAGCCTTCTCTTCTCCAGGCTGACCCAGCCCAGCTCTCTCAGCCTGGCTCCAGAGCAGAGCTGCTCCAGCCCTCGCAGCAGCTCCGTGGCCTCCTCTGGCCTTGCTTCAACAGCTCCACGTCCCTCTTGTGCTGCTGCCCCAGAGCTGGATCAGGACTGCAGGGGGGGGCCCACAAGAGCAGGGTAGAGAGGGCCTAATATTTAGGGATCTGTTATTTAGGGGGTTAAACATTTTCCAGATGGGTACCAATTCTGTGTTTCTTCTAGAAAACAGGAACAGGCACCACCACTGGAGCACTGCCTGCCCCCAGCACCAGATCTTCCCACCCAGCTCTGCACCCTGGTACATGACACCCCGGGGAGCACTGTTCCTGTGTCAATCTGGAAAGCAGATCATCAGGAAGTGGATTCTCATTCTCAGCAAGCAGCTCCTATTTGAAGTAAATTAAATGGACCTTCAAAAGAAAGAGCCCAAGGTTTTCTCCCAGGGGGAGGCAGGAACATGGGGTGAGCCAGGACTTTCATCTCCCTTCTGAACAGAAACAAGGCCCTGGGCAGCAGCCACTTACCAGCGTCCAAAGGACGTAGATTGTGAAAAGTGCTATGGTTAGTGCTATGAGTCCGATGGCCTCCAGCCGGCTGTTGAACTGCAAATGATCCTGGGCTCCACGCAGACACAGCCAGCCCGAGATGGCAGCCAGGGGAGTAATGAACAGGAAACACACCATGTCACAGAAGAGTGTCCTCTTCTCATTGCGGGGACCGGGATCCTTCAGCCACTGCAGGAGGGAAGGGGAAGAGGGCATTAGGCAGCGGCACTCGGAGCACGTAGCCTGCAAGCGGAACAGGATTGCTACGGTGGTGAGCTCTGATGTGCTCTCTGCAGTCTGTATGGACGCACATAAACCTTAACAAAAATAGAGAGTGGCAAGGGTATTTGTAACAACAACCAGCGAGGGAAAGGGAAGAGACAGCTGAAGAACATCACAGAATTACAGAATGGTCTGGGTTGGAAGGGACCTCAAAGCTCATCCAGCTCCACCTCACTGCATGGGCAGGGACACCTTCCACCAGAGCAGGCTGCTCCAAGCCCCATCCAACCTGGCCTGACAGGTCTTGGACTAAGCTTCAACAAAAACATATCCAGGACTCTGCAACTGGTGTAGGGACTATGGGAAACCAGGGCACTGGGGTCTGTGGCCAGACCAAGCTGTAGGAGAGCCCATTCTGTGTATTCCTTCTTATTTTCAGGCTTGCTTTCTTGCCTCCCAGGCACAAAATGATCTGCAGCACTTTGCTCTGTGCTACCAAGAAGCTTTGCAGCTCTCAAAAATCAGCAGGCTGCAGAACTGAGGAAGCTCTGTTGCAGGAAGGTTTCCCTCAACCCATAACCTCTAAATGTTCAACTACTTTTAGGAGTCCCGACCTGCTTCCACTGTGGAGTCATTTTAGCTACTTGACTTTAATAGCAGAAATTGTCCTAGTTTTCCTGGGATTTTGCTATTTTCAGCCTTTCCTTTCCTTTTTTTAGAACAGTGCTTTCTGTGGTTCCTACCAATACCCAGGGCTGTTACAGCCCATTCCTAGTGAGAGTTCTTTACACTGGATGGGCTGCTGGATCCTTCCTTCTTTCCTGCACAAGGATGACTGGTCTCTATTAAGATTGAAAACTAATCAAATAAATAAGAAGAGAGAGAGAACACGGTTGAAAAGGCACAGTCAGAGCAGGGCAGGGAATATCCCCGTGGCAGCCAGGCACATCTTACTGCCAGCCCTGGTGCCCACTTTTGAACAGGCAGGATGAAAAAGGACCCACCTGAGAGCTATGCACACAAAGCTCCTTCTCGACAGGGGAAACCAGAGTTTAAACAGCAATACACAAGGGCTGGTGGCAGGTATGCAAGAAATTTGTAAGGCCACACAGGTCAAAATGGAGCACAGGTATGCTGAGCACATGGCTGGCCAGAAAGTGTTGACCTAAGGGGAGGGTGGAGGGTGCACACAAGTCAGAGCAAACTAAAGTGAGGGATGTACGAGGCACAGGGTCACTGGCCTTGAACACTGCCAGGGATGGGGCAGCCACAGCTTCTCTGGGCACCCTGTGCCAGCGCCTCAGCACCCTCACAGGAAGAACCTCTACTTTATATCTAACCTAAATATCCCCTGTTTAAGTTTGAACCCATTTCCCCTTGTTCTGTCACTACAGTCCCTGATGAAGAGCCCCTCTCCAGCATCCTTGTAGCCCCCTTCAGACACTAGAAGCTGCTGTGGGGTCTTCACGCAGCTTCTCCTCTCCAGGCTCAACAAACCAAATTCTCTCAGTCTGTCTTCATCTCTAGGCCCCTTCACATCCTCGTGGCCTCCTCTGGAAGAATCTCAGGGACTGAAGGCAGAAAGGTATTTCACTGCATGTTATTCTATTTATATTCCTTGTGAACTTTGAAACTCTTTCTTCCTCCCCAAGATGGGAGCCAACATGTAAAGGCAGGAAGCAAATTAATTTCCTTTTGAAGTAGTTGATTTACTTTGTCAATATGCACTGACACAGTAACAACCAGAACACAATCAGGCACCCAAAGGGCGCGGGGCTCCTGGCACAGCAGCACATTGCTGCATACAGGATTAAAACAAACCTTCCAAACAATCCATAAAGTGGTTTGTCAGCTTAAACAATTTGTGTGGGGAAAACTATCAAGTAAACATGGGAAAGCAACAAAAGCACAACTTGGTCTTCTTCCAGGCCAAATCCACATAACAACTGCTTCCATGCTGCAATCATGTGCGAGGCTAAAGGGAAAGAGCTGGCTGCTTGCTGCCCAAGGAGAGCAGGAGCTGCATGAGTGCTAGGAATGGTGGACAGGAGAGGAACTGAGCCAAGCAGCACTGCAGGTCACCAGGACACTTTTCTACACAGCAGCAAGTGCTTCTGTGCTTGATGTCACCACAGGAAATGCCATGACATGTCCAAATATAAGATCAAGGCATTGCCAGGAGCTGCACCTCCGAGAGACCCGACCAGCAGGACGTCCTCTAGATCCTCAGAGCGCAGACAGGGCCGGGCAGAGTGGTGACGATGGGCATGGAAGGAAGAGACTGGTGCTGACAAGTGCCAAGAGTGCAGGGATGAATTATTTCCAGCATAGATCCCAAAGAGGCCGTTCCAGATTTGCAGAGCAGAGCCAGGGACTACACAAAGAAATACCACGAGTATCCAGGGTGGGATCTGAGAAGAGCCTCTCCAGACAGCAAATGCAAGCAAAATGGGGGGTGGAACTGGCTGAGCTTTAAGGTCCCTTCCAACCCAAACCAGTCTGTGGTTCTATGAAAAGACAAGAGAGGAATGGAACTCAGCTGGAGCCAAGAGGGATTTGGTTTTCACTAGACAGAGGAATCAAACTTGCACTGAGGAAAGAGAGACCCAAGCTGGGGAATGGGTTAGAGGAGCACAGCCCAGGCAGAGAATGGTGCAGGGAGTTCAGCAGAAGAGTTCAAGGAAAGCCCAGAAAAGTCTGCCTGGAAAGAAGATAAGGCTGGAGGAAGGGTGGGGGAGAGCTGCCACCACAGCTCAGTTCTCTGAACTGGAGGGGGGGCACCCAGAGGCAACATTTCTGCTCCTAATAACACAAGCAGGAATGGCAGTATCACCACTGTTGCTCCCTGCAAAACTCCCTTTGCTTGTACGCAGCAGCATCTCCCACAGAATAATAACCCACTGCACCATGAATGCACGGCAACCTATGGCCTGGACATTTCATCTGCATATCTACTGCTGAAGTCTTCCAGGTAACACAGAAATGTATTTGCCAGTCAAAAAGACTGTGCCAGCCACTCTGTCCTTTCACAGCACAGTGAGCTGGCCTCAGACCCTGCTCAGGCACCGGTGGCTGCAGTTCCACTCTCCATCTCCACCTGCACTGGTTCAAAACAAGCCCCCAAAAACCACTCAGCCCATCCACCTCGCAGCCTGACAGGGAACCAAAGCCTTCTGTGGGGCTTTTCTTCCAGCTTTCAAACAGCTTCTGAGCTAAAAAAACAATTGAACTGCAGGAGAGATCCTCCCCACACCATAGCCCAGGCCAGAGCTGGCTCCAGGCTCAGACAAGTCCCCAGCTCCTGGTTCAGAGATCAAGGATGCTGGCAGAGAACACTGTTACTATTTTTACATTGAACAAACCACAACAGAAATAAATGGCTGCTTAAAGAACATAAAATCCAATTCTACTAAAAAATTCTCTTTAATCCATGCTGAACAAGGGGGCTGCCTTCCCTCCTTAAAGGAGGCTGCTGGGTATCACAATGATAGGTGCCCCAGAAAACCCCACGGGGAAATGAATACCTTGGTCTTGTGAGCAGGGGTACAAGAACACATAACAGCCACACATGATAAACCACATTAGCTTGTGGGCATCTTTCACCCCAACCTGTGAACATGTCAAGACCACTCTGTTATGCAGATATACAAAAGGACTGAAGTAAAAACTAAGGCAATTCTGGATGTGGCATTTCCTGACTTCCAAGAACTTTCTGCAGCTCTGCAGAAGCATTTCAACTCGACCATGTCACTGCCCACAACTCCCACAAAAACGTCTCCTCCAGTCCACAGGCAACTCCCAGCCTCCCTCCTCCTGAAGGCTTTTTAAACACACACAGATAGAGCTGGATTGTCATGGAGCTGCATCCCCAGAGCGTAAGCAAGGAAGGGGATTCTCCCCTTCTGCTGTGCTCTAGGGAGACCCCTCCTTCAGTCCTGATCCAGCGCTGGGGCAACAGCACCAGAGGGATGTGGAGCTGTTGAAGCGAGGCCAGAGGAGGCCACGGAGCTGCTGCGAGGGCTGGAGCAGCTCTGCTCTGGAGCCAGGCTGAGAGAGCTGAGCTGGGGCAGCCTGGAGAAGAGAAGGCTCCTGAAGGGGAGACAGAGCAGCTCCAGTGCCTAAAGGGGCTGCAGGAAAGCTGGAGAGGGGCTTTGGACAAGGGATGTAGGGACAGGCCAAGGGGAATGGCTTTAACCTGCCAGAGGGGAGACTGAGCTGAGCTCTTGGGCAGAAGCTCTTCCCTGTGAGGGTGCTGAGGCGCTGGCACAGGGTGCCCAGAGAAGCTGTGGCTGCCCCATCCCTGGCAGTGTTCAAGGCCAGGTTGGACACAGGGGCTTGGAGCAAGCTGCTCCAGTGGAAGGGGTCCCTGCCTGTGGCAGGGGTTAGGACCGAATGAGCTTTAAGGTCCCTTCTAACCTGAGCCTTAGGTCCTACAGCCTGACACTGGTGAGCGGCACACGGGGGTTCACAGAGTTGCCCCAGACTTCTACTGCATTTTTCCAGTAACATCACTTGGTCTTACAAGAGACTTGATGTCTCTACACAAATTGTTCTGAGTGGATGCTAAGGAGGAGGAGGAGACAGCAAGAACCACAAGGACAGCAGGGCAAATCATTTTCTCTCAAGTGGTAAGGAACTCAAAGTGAAGCAGGAAGGAAGCAGTACCTCTGTCAAAGGTCTTGGTCTTCTCTCTACAACAAATTCTGTGTGGCAGAGCTCACAGTAACTTGTGTTGGAGGAGGATAACCATTTTTCCAGGCAGCTCTTGTGCACGGTGCCCAGTGTTCCTGTGCAGTCACACGGGGAAAGCAGTCCCTCCCCACTTCCACCTTCATGACAGATTCGACAGATGGGACCATCACTAAAGAGCAGACAAAGAGAACGAAATCACTGTCAGAGCAGGCAGAACCATACAGCCACGTCAGAGAATGGGTCTGAGCCCACCAAGTCCAAGAAGGGCACATGCACAGCAGGCAGCACATGGCAGAGTGTGCCAGGCAAGAAACCCATGTCAAGGGAGCATGGAGATGTTTTAGGTCAGTAAAATCTGGATGGTGCTGATGAGCACCACAGCACCCAAGACAACCTGGCACATCAGCTTGGCCAGCTCAGCTCAGACACTGACCTGAAACCAGCCCTGGAGCACTGATGCAATCCAGAAGCCCAAAGCAAAGCTGGGTGATCCACAGTGGTCACAGCATGCCCCAGCCCACCTGGTCTAGTGGAAGCTGTCCCTGCTCATGGCAGACATGAGATGAGCTTTAAGGTCCATTCCATCCCAAACCAGGCTGTGAGTCTATGATTCTATCTCACTTCCCACCTTTCAACCAACCATTTCTTTCATACAACCATTCTTTTACATCTATAGTTGCACAGATTTGGGGTGGGAGGCAGAGTGAGAAGGGGACATCTGTATTTCAAACACCCTATTGCATGTCCTCTTGAAATCCAGGTGAGTTATGTCTCTTGTCACCTTTTCCCAAACACTGCTGACAGTACTAAAAGCCCCACATCTCACAGTTCATCATCCACTGCCTTTAAAAACACATCTGACAGCAAAAGAACTTTGTGGGATTGCAACACACTGGTCAGAACAAGCAGTCTGCAAGCAGCAGCACATCTCCATCAGTTTGCACAACCAGGCAAAGCAAGAGTCAGACACAGAAAAACAGGGCAAAGAAAAGGAGTGGACTGAGGAAAAATGCTGCTGGGACACAAAGGGAAGAGAAGAGCCAGCAAGAAAATACATCAGGAAAGGGATCTTGCTTCTCCTTTACTGGGCTGATGTGCATCTCAACCTATCTCTACCCCTTTCAATTCAATGTTTAGCAGGTTTCATTCCAGTTGGGCTTGTTAATCATATTTAGGGCTGTGAGGCATCATAAACGCACTGCACCATCCCCTTCTCCCTACCAAACATCCCTGGTGAACCACTGACCCTTGGTCTCTCCTCCTTGACATGTGCTTTTATTTAGGGGACTTCTTCAGCCAGTAAAACCCCTGCGATGGGAGTCTGGAGAGGAGGTGGAAACCCCATCCTCAGAGACACTGAAAAGTGCCCCAGCCAAGCCTCTGAGCAGCCTGACCCCTCTTTGAAGTTGGCCTTGCTCTGACAGGAGGCTGGACCCCCAGAATTCCGTTCCAACTTGGCATCAGTTGATGACTCTGCACCCTCCACTGCCATAAAGCTCAGGGCTGGATCAGTGACAAAATGACAGTCCCCTCACACGGCCCCAGTGACAGGGACAGACCAAAAGAACCCCCAAGCCTCCAGTGCTCTCATGCATCTGCTATTTCCTTAGAAAAGCATCTGTAAGATATTTCATCCCTTCTCTTCCTGTTTGAGAAGTTTCATATTTCCAGTGCATTAATATAACCTTGGCTACCAAGAAACAAATCCAGAAGGAAAAAATTTGCTGACCTTGCAAGAAACAATTTCTTATCAGCCTCCATTTTCCTTCCTTCCTATCCAGAGGGGAAGGTTCTGGTCACAATCCCAACACCCTCAGACACAGTTTTCCAGCAGGCTGTAGAGACTCTATCAGTAATTCAACATTCCAGTATAGTCACACTGCTTCTGGCTTCATTCTGTTAAGGGTAAGAGACTGAAACCTACCCTCACCAAAATGAACAAACTGGTGTCCCACCAAGACACATGAGGAACCCTGGTGGGATTTTTTTAACCAGGCAGGTTCCCCACACAATTATTACACCTCCACAAGCTTTAAGGGGTTGCACAACTTCTCACTCAGCCTATCTGGTGTCAGGGAGGAAGCTCAGCTCCCCTCATGTGCTTATCAACCAGCTCCAGGTTTAGATATAGCAATGACGTGCTCCTCTAGCGTTCCTGCTCTCCTCCCCCACGTTTGCAGTCACCACTTTCACACCTCATCAACGTTTGGCCAAATTCATTGAAAACAAACTAACAGCTGTTAAGAGAGGATCTGAAGACAGAATGTGCCTGGTCTCAGTGGCTGGAGTGCCCCATGCTGCCAAGGGTCCTCTGCTCTGGAAGCTGCTCAAAACAAGTGATGAGAAGTCACATCAAGAAGAGTGAACAAGTGAAGCTGCCACATGTCCCCTCCGGCAATAAATAGGCACTGTGGTTCCTGCAACACAAACACCCTCCTTCCCTGGGGCTGCAAATTAACACCACACTTTTACTTCGAGACCATCCTGAAACAGAGGCTGTGCTCCATTTTCAGCTCTTAAATCACAGAATCCCAGACTGGTTTGGATTGGAAGGGACAAAGCTCACCCAGCTCCACCCCACTGCATGGGCAGGGACACCTTCCACTAGAGCAGGTTGCTCCAAGCCCTGTGCAACCTGGCCTTGAACACTGTCTCCAGAGCAGAGCTGCTCCAGCCCTTGCAGCATCTCTGCGGCCTCTCTGGACTTTCACCAGCAGCTCCACATCCCTCCTGTGTTGTAGCCCAAGAGCTGAATGCAGGACTGCAGGGGGTCTCAGGAGAGAGCATCTCCACACTGCTCTTGCTACTGTGGCATCCCACCTTCACTGCTGCTCAGCAAGGACTTGGCAGCGGCACACAGGCAGAGGCTGCCCCATCTCAGCTGGAGCAGCCGCAGGCCTGGAAGGGGTTGATGAATGTGCAAGTCCCAGGTCCACCAGGACATGGAACGGGTGTGGGCTCCCACAGAGACAGCACAGTCCTGGGAAGCATCTGGCTAACGAAGACTGACTCCCAACATCAGCGCTCTGGAGAACTCCACAGCACTCTGCTGCCTCCCTCTACCCCTAGAGCCGCAGGAGCAGGAGCAGGAGCAGGAGCAGAAAAGCCCGGCTGGAGTCAGGCCAAAGCCCTTCCCTGCAGCAGCCCTACCTCTGCGCGCCCAGCGCCTTGATGACGGTGGACAGGAGCCGGCCATCCTTGGCAGTGACCTGCGTGACGTACTGCGGGCGGCCGATGTCCGAGTCCTCCACCGACTTGGAGAGGGCGGCGCTCCCCGGGCAGTCGCAGAGGGAGCCGGGCAGGTGGCAGCAGTCCCCAGTCGTCATCGCAGCTCTGGAGCTGGGGGCCGGCACCGGCGGCACAGAGACCTGCGGGAAGAGGGCACCCGGTGAGAGCCAGGGACCGGGACCCCCTCCACCACCCGCCTCGGCTGCCAGCACCCCAGGGACCAACAGCCACTGCTTTTGCTCCCCTTCTGTCCCCTTTAATAGGCTTTGTGAGGCTGTCTTACCATAAAATTAACGCTCCAAGTGTCCTACTTACATAATTTAGCATTGGAATTGCACATTTGCCTTTCTCAGAGAGGATTCCTGGTACCTTTAACCTGGTTAAGGTAGCCGCTCAAAGTGAACGTGCCGATGACGCAGAGATGGGGAAGGCAACCACAAGCCCCTGTCATGCTGGCTACAGCCATTCTGAAAACTGATGCTCATGCCCTCTGTGGAAGTTGCAGTCTCACGTGGACACAGCACTTCAACCACTGCATGTGGCTCAGTGAGGACTGCAGGGGGGTCTCCCCAGAGCACAGCAGAGGGGCAGGATCCCCTCCCTGAGCTGCTGCTCACGCTCTGGGGGTGCAGCCCAGCACACGGGGTGCTTCTGGGCTCAAGCACACACTGAGGGAAGGCAGCACCTTCCCAAGGTGCCAGCAACAGCCACGCTCCTCCCTGGTCGGGATTCTCGCAATCCCAAAGGCAGGCATGCTTTAGCAATTCAGAAAAATCCCGTTTTCTCCCATCTCCTTCAGCCTGGTCCCTATGAGGCAGCTGTGCAGAAATAAAGAGCTGGGGTTACAATTAGTCACAAGCTGAACACAAGCCAACAACATTGTACTGCTAGTGAACACCAAAATCCTTGTGTCTGTCAACAGGGCTGCCTTATGTAAGGCACGCACAGTAATCCCTGTGCAGCAGGGCTCTGGGATCATAGCTGGAATGGTGTCTCATCCCGGTGGCTGGGTTTCAAGAGTAAAACAAACCCATAAAAGATAACTAAAGAAACTGAAAAGGCTAAAAAGCTGGGGGAGGGGAAACAGCAAATAAAAATAACTCCAAAACTTACCAAAGAAGAAGAATTACTTGTGTGTCAATTAGGGGTAGGGGGGGGGAAATCTTCACTCTCCATCTCCTGGAGGTAGAGGCAGGCAAAGAAACCTTTGCCATCCCATCTAAGGAAATGGGGGGGGGTTTATTTCAAGGTCTCTGTGCACAACAGCAGACAAACATTCCCATGGAGCTGCAGTTCCGCCAGGTTCAGCTAAGCCTAAATCAAACTAAAATAGCTAAAGAAAATAAGGGCTTGTTCCTGGTTGGAAGCTGGGCCAGACTACAAGGGAAGAAAACAAAAAGCCAGCATGAGGACGTGCTCGCTGGAGACCTGAAAACACCGAGCTGGGGAAGCACAAGTGTTCTTTCATGTCCTGGAAATGAAGCAACTCTTACACAACCTGTGAGGATGGCTCCCGTCATGGTGAACACGTGCAAGAAGACTGCACTTCACTGGTGTCTCATCACCTTCGATCCTTCCTCTGGATCTCAACAGGCGTAAGCGTGAGCTTGTGGGCAGGTCAACGCCTACTGAAACAAATGGGAATCTTCCCATCAACTTAGAAAGGAACTGAGCAGGCTCAGCACTGCCCTGACTCAGCCTCTCTCCACCTGTGCAAAGAGCACACAGGGTTAGAGTCACTTTTCTTCCTGCTCTCCTTTGATAAAATAAAGGCTACGAGCTCTCCACATTTAAGGAGCAAAAAGTCAGATGATAAATGCCATTGGAATGACTTAAGTCATTGGTTTGAAGTTAAGGAGTTTTTTCAACTTGAAAAGCCTCTTGCTGAAGCAGGCAGAAGATAGATGTTTTTAATAAAAAAGGTCAGTTCCATTTGTTCAGCCAAAATAATGGTTTTTTTTAAGTCCAGAGGAAAAAGGTTCACTTTGCACATTGGAATAAAGCTGCCCTCGTTCCCTGTGTCCTGGCAGGATTTAGACTGAGGTTCTTTGTGCTCCACATCTGACAGACAGAGGCAACACCATGGCCTTGTCCGCACAGCCCTATTTGGGGCTGGAAGGGAACGGCCACTCGTATCCATCAGGAAACACGTGGCTTTCTGTTACAAGTTATTTGGCGTTTCCTTGTTGGGGTCCATCCCAGGGTGGAACCTGAAGTCAGGGCTTTAGTATCTGACTCATGCCATTCAGCAAACACAAAGGAAAAGCAGTAAAGGTTTTCATGGATACACTTAGCAAGGAAGTAACTGAAATCCACAGATAACATCTGCAGCGTGCTTCGGTTCCAATTTCATACCAGCTAAACATGAACAACAGTTTTCAGCCAAGCCAGTCCCTTTCCTGGCTCCCTACAGCTCAGCTCATCAATATGCTGCCTTTCCTCACAACTGTCAACAGCTCATCGAACCCAAACCCAACATTCATAGAATCATGGAGTCAATTAGGTTGGAAAAGACCTTTAAGATCATCAAGTCCAACCATCCCTTCAGCACTGCCAAAGCCACCACTAACCCATGTCCCCTAGCACCACATCTGCACATCCCTTAAAAACCTCCAGGGAAGGGGACTCCAGCACTGCCCTGGACAGCCTGTTCCAATGCCTGAGCACCCTTTCAGTGAAGAAACAATTCCTAACCTCCAGTCTAACCTCCTCTGGTGCTGCTTGAGGCTGTTTCCTCTTATCCTACCCCTTGTTACCTGGGAGAAGAGACCAACCCCACCTCACTACAACCTCCTTCCAGGTACCTGTAGGTACAGGAACTGGATCCTGCCAACTGCTCCTGTTCACAGTATGGATCTTAAAGAGCTTTTCAATAACCAGAACAAACATGCTGACAAATTACACAGCACTTTCGCCTCTCAGCATTCCAAACTGGTTTGGGTTGGAAGGAACCTTAAATCTCCTCCAGTTCCAACCCCTGCCACAGGCAGGGACCCCTTCCACTAGAGCAGCTTGCTCCAAGCCCCTGTGTCCAACCTGGCCTTGAGCACTGCCAGGGATGGGGCAGCCACAGCTTCTCTGGGTACCCTGTTCCAACATGCTTCTGGGCAGTTGTAATTTCTGAGCCCATTCCTTGGGGATACATTTCTTATTCTCATTTAAAAAGAAAAAGCCTGCAAGACATTAAGTTTATTATTGATATCCCTTCTACTGCCACAGTTAGACATGAGCAAATAAATCAGAAGTCTCTTCTCAGCAACATGTTGTATCCCCAGCTTCTGAGCAGATCCAGGATATAAAGGGCTGAGTTTGTGGAGATTACCCAAATTGAAGAAAAACAAACCGTGTTTGTGGAAAGTTGGCTCAGAAAAGTGAGTTATGCACAAGGACTCCAAAACTCAAACACAAGCAGGAAGATGAGCCGGTTCCTTGAGAAGCAGCTTTGCTACTCCGAGGCAGAGACCACAGTGCTGGTATGCCAGGATCCTCTACCTGTCAGTCTTCAGGCATTGCCATGAGGTATGTGATCCAGCTGGTATCATCCAAAGGGCAACAGGGGCATCAAAAGCTCCTCAAATGACTGAGCAGCTTAAGGCTGCAGAGAGATCAGGCTGGACCAGTGCCCTCCATCCAGAAGACATGCCCAGCAGGAAAAAGCAGAAGACAAGGAGCTAAAGGGTTCCCCAGGTCTGTTCTGCACAGACTTTGCAGCCAGGTAAGACAGTTACTCCCCAACACAGCGAAACCATAGCAGGCCAGATGGACACCTTGATCAAAGCCACAAAGAGAAAAGCCACAGTCAAGATGAGAAAGACAACAGGAAAAGCTAAGGCCAAATGACCATGGTAAAGGGGAATTGCTAGGTGCTCCTCTGGACTCCTGGTGGCCCGTCTACAGGATGACTGTCTCAACCAGTGTAAACCCTTGGGCAATTCCGAGGCTTTGATAGGATCCAGAACAAATTGAAATTAGAACCAGCTCCACCTCTTTGTACTCACCAGCTTCTGTATGGATTAGCTTCTCCAGGACATCTCCAGAACAGACAAAACACCTCTTGGCAAGGCTGCCACCAGCCAAGTCTGTTCCTCTCACTGAGAACTTCCTTGATTACCATAACCAAGACCTGGAACCTCACTATGGTGCCACCAGGAGATAACCAAGTTTTGCAGCCAGCATAATGCACCCATCTGCACAGAAGTTCCCAAACCCGTTTTAGCCAACACTTGTATGCACACACTGAGTTTTCTGATCATATGGTCCTACAAACATCACGTGTGTGCGAACGGAAGGTTTTCAGTTGCTAAAGGGCATTTCCAAACATCAATGCTTCCCTTTCCACCACCAGAAAACCATGGATTTCCCAAATCCTGGGGCCCCAGGCTCTGAACACAAACATCTTGAAGGAGACAAGTACAAAGAATTACTTCCTTCACCACATCTAAGCACCTGCTCCCACACAGCCTGTCTCATCCAGCTAACACACATCTTGCCATGGCCCAAGTCCAATCCCTGGCCTGAAACACATCTTTGAGCTCTGCCTGCTGCAGGTGGCTGCAGCGCCTAACAGGTAGACCTGGCAGCCCCACACTCCAGGCTGGGGACCCCTTCCTATAGGATGTACTGGAGCCAGGCTGAGAGAGCTGGGCTGGTTCAGCCTGAAGAAGAGAAGGCTCCTTAAGGGGAGACCTTAGAGCAGCTCCTTTCCTGGGACAGAGCAGGCCGTGCGTTGCAGCTGGAGTGCCAAAATGAACAGTTATCTCTGATCTTCGGAGACTTTTATCTGCCACAAGACCCTATGAAAGGGAAGTTTTACTGCCCTTTAATTACCAACATCTGGAAAAACGAACTGCAACATTAGGAGAAAATTCTTTGCAGAGGGTATCTCCAATCCCCAGATCAGCCATTTTAAGAACCAGTTTCGTAAGGAAACATCAGAAAACCAGCTGGGACATGAGAAACACGTGCTGCTTCTCTGAAGACATCAGCACAATTCACAACATAATGCAACTACAGAAACCCTGTGCCACCTCCCTCATCATTTCACTACTCTCTCTCTGCAGGGAAAGAGATACACTAGGAAGACTTGAACTTTTTATTGAAATCAAGAACCAGGGTGAAAGAAAGCAGTTCTCATGCTCACAAAGCATGAAACCAACGACCCGACCACCGGCAAGCATATCCCTGCCCTGCTCCTGCTCAGCAGTGCTGCCTCCTGAAGGCACCAGAGCCATGTGGGCTCTTCTTTCTCTTTTCGCCCGTGTCCTCTACCAAAGTAGCAGCACCAGCAATGCAAGAACACTCCTGCTTCCTATACACATTGCTTCAGAAGTCTCCTCTTTCAAGAGATGCAGCACCTGCTCAAACTTAAGGACACAGAACTGCTCAAGTGGGTCCAGAGGAGGCCATGAAGATGCCCCAAAGGTTGGAGCAGCTCTGCTCTGGAGCCAGGCTGAGAGAGCTGGGCTGGGGCAGCCTGGAGAAGAGAAGGCTCCTGAAGGGGAGACCTGAGAGCAGCTCCAGTGCCTGAAGGGGCTGCAGGAAACCTGGAGAGGGGCTTGGGACAAGGGCCTGTAGGGACAGGCCAAGGGGAATGGCTTTAACCTGCCTGAGGGGAGACTGAGCTGAGCTCTTGGGCAGCAGCTCTTCCCTGTGAGGGTGCTGAGGCGCTGGCACAGGGTGCCCAGAGAAGCTGTGGCTGCCCCATCCCTGGCAGTGCTCAAGGCCAGGTTGGACACAGGGGCTTGGAGCAAGCTGCTCCAGTGGAAGGGGTCCCTGCCCGTGGCAGGGGGTGGGGCTGGAAAATTTAAGGTCCCTTCAACATAAATCATTCCATGATTGGAATCAATCATGGAATTGCTTCAGCCCTTGCAGCATCATCTCAGAAGAGACAGTAACACCCCAAGAGAGGAAATAAATCCAGGCAGAGGAGGCCACCTGCAACGAATTCTCTTCCAACAACCACATACCCGCACGGACACGCAGTCTGACGAACAGACACCAAACCCGGCTGCCCACAGCCCCGGCCCGCAGCGCTTCTCTCCCAGCTTCTGTTTCCACGCAACACCCGCAGGCCCGGGCCGCAGCGCTGCCCTCGCTAAACCCACCCGCTGGGCGGGCAGGGGTCTGCGCCGCCCTCCCCGGCCCCGGGACGCCTGAGGACACCCCCACGGGCGGATCCAACCCCCGCCCGAGCGGGGCCAGGGCACAGGGGGGCTGTCAGGGCTCCCGGGACCCCCCCCCCGGCACGGCCGGACCGCGGCCCAGCCGCCGCGGACCCGCCCGGAGCGGGGCCCTGCCCATGGGCCCACCCCGGGCGCTGCCGCCGCCGGTGCCGCCCCGCCCCGCCCGGTACCTGCGGTCCCGGCGCCCGCGGCCCCTCAGCGCGGCGCGCGCCGCCCCATCACCGGCTCCTGCGGCCGCCAGGCACCGCCCACCCGCGACCGCCCGCCCCTCCACCGCGGTCTCCGCCAATCACCGCACCCCACTGCGCTGACGCCGGCTCCGGCGTGGCCAATGGGCCTTCAGGGAACCCGGCCGGCGTCGCTGCGCGACCTCGCTGGCAACAGCAGCTGGCCAATAGGAGCCCTGCAAGGCAGCTGGGCCCCGCCCATCCCGGCTCTCCTCAGCTCCGGGTCCCTCCGCTGCTCCCTGAGGCGGCCGCGGCTCCGGGAGGGCACGACCCGGCCCCGGGCTCCCTCCCCGCCGCGCCCGGTGCTGGGCACTGGCGGTAGCGAGCTCCCGCCCGCCGCTCCCCTCAGCCCAGCGCCCCCCACCGGCTGAGGCAGGAGCGGACCCGGCGAGGCCCAGGCCCAAAGCTCCGTCCCCACCTCCTTCTCGACCGGCGTTTGGAACAGAACGTCGCACACACGGTATGATTTGGCAATCTTTATATCCACAGTACAGCGTAACCATGCACAAAAACCGAGTGAGGCGGTATTTACAGAGTGAAATTGCACTTAACACAGGAACCGGGGGGAAAGTAAAGGAAAGGAACTTCTCTTCCGGGTTGCATAAAGGCCCAGTGCTGGTTATAGCCTACAAAGCCTGATGGACAACACTGCTGTTCGGTGTCTGACCTGTGTAAAGTTAACTGTTAGCTATTGAAAGAGTGGAGCCCTGGAGATACTCCATTAATCACCATTCATTATCAAGAGTCTGCAAGTCAAAGGAATACAACTTCAGCCCTGATTCACTATGTTTTACCTTAAGGACAGTCAGTCTTCACCTGTAATTGATTGATTTTTCTCTTCTTACTTCAGTTTCAGCCCCTAGCTTTAATACTGGGTCTTATTTGTTTTCTGAAGGAAAAAGGCCTCCCTAACTGACTGAGTCACTTCATAAGGATCTTCTTTATGCTACAGAGTCTAAAACCTCTAAGCAAGGCCTTCCTTTATGCTTGGAAAGGAAACAATCACCAAGCACAGGTAAGACTCATCCACTGCCAGTCCCCAAGACAGATAACATCCATAACTTCTGGAACAGTACAGCATGCAGGAATCAAAGCGTAAGGAAACAAAAATATCTTCTGTACATCCTTCCCACCCTGCTGCATCCTGTTCACACACGAATACCCTGTTACCAGCCTTTCCATGTACTGGGGGGGTCATTGCAGGTGATCTAACAGAACAGCCTGTAAAGAAACCCAAACAAGGGGGATGTTTAGGATGCAGCAGTGCTTCTAACCTGCTAGAGATGTTGAGAAGGGATCATAGTGCCTTGATGGTCTCCAGAGCACACACAAAAAGTAGCAAACAGTTACTTATCAACTGGATTTTTACATTGATGCAAGTGTAGAGCTCCAAACCTTCCTATGAACCAAGCTTTCTTGGCCTGTACAGGCTATTGACAAACTCCTGGTGGAGACTTTAGCTCGCTTAAGTCTGTAAACATCTGATTCAAGAGGAAGATAAGCATTTAGATTGAGGCTAGTCTACCCAATGAACTTAATTTTACCAGTTACCTGTTTGTGTGCTCACCACCAAACCACCTTTATGGGTGCACCAAACAGCCCTACAGCAAAAGGCTTTCCACAACACACAGCAGAGCTCAAAACCACCCAGCCCCCATGGCATGAACAGCACAGGCTCAAAATCCACCTGCTCTGAGGGATGTTTGGTCAATGCACAATAAAGTTGTACAAGGGCTCTTCAACATCTGTATAATTTAATGGCACTTGAGCCCTAGACATGGACCTTTTGCTTGGACTCCGAGGCAATTTAGAGTCTCCCACAAAGCCAAAGACTGAAGAAAATCCTTGAGACAAGGAAGTGACTAAACAGCTTCTCAGCTTCTTACAGGACACCAGGTTGATTTAGAAACTTCATGTTAAGAATAGGATTTGCAGAGTAAACCCATTCATACACACCCTCAACTAAGTTGCCTTTAACAGCATGATTCTTCCTCACACTATTTCAACTCATTTAATAAAGAGTTTTGTTCAAAAATTAAGGAGCTCAGCTCCATTAGTGTCCACCTGCTCTTGAACAAAGTATTTTCAGTATCTCTGAACTTTCCACTCTGATGGGGTGCTTATCTGTCAGCCCTGCACATCTCATTTTGGTCTAGAACCACCGAAAAGAAGATGCCCCAGTTCCCACTGGCTGTATCTTCTCTCAGCAGGAGTCTATTAAAGTGTTAAAAGGTGCATCCTGAACTGGGACCCCTCTAGGACAGAGCCTAAAGAGGAATACTTATCCTCACTCAATGGGAAGAGGCTGCAAGCAGGAACCCCTTCACCTTGAATGTATCCTCTATAAACAAAGGTGAAAATTGGAAGTGCTTAGGCACCATGTCCACCTTTGCTATGAGCTACAGCCCTCTGGATGCAGACAGTACAAAATTAAAGTCATTGGTCTGGAAGTCTTAGAAAAGAAAAACCATCAGAGTTAACCGCCCTTAGTTTTATTACACAACCAGACAGAACAGTTGAGACTGGAATGTCAGATTTCCCCTTTAAGAACAATTCACTTTCCTATTTGCTTTGTATCAGAAAAAAAAAATTAACTCACTAATATGCATCAAGTGAGGTACAGTCTCAGAATACAAAGCAAAAATTCACTGCAAATTGCTTCAGAGAACAGCAGATGGTCTCCACCTCTTCCTTTAGATAGTTTCACCCAATATTTGTCTCATCATATAACATTCAGCATGTACCAGAGGGGACGCCAAGTGTGTAAGAGCTAGTGAAGGATGAAAAGCCATCACAGAAGAT
The DNA here is from genome assembly GCF_034315485.1 of Pezoporus occidentalis. Classification (NCBI taxonomy): domain Eukaryota; kingdom Metazoa; phylum Chordata; class Aves; order Psittaciformes; family Psittacidae; genus Pezoporus; species Pezoporus occidentalis. Next base: position 12,045 of record NW_026915751.1, on the reverse strand, counting down.
GTTCACAAGCTAGCAAGAGACTGACTACACCACGCTGTGTTAACATTCTTCCCATTCAGCAAAACAAAGTACTGTAGTAGGTAGCCCTGCTGATGACAAATCCCTTCCATCAGGTGAAGTACAATCATTTGAGAGTTACAGTCAGTAAAACTGAGTGAGAGGAAAACAACAGCTTAGTAGTTATTATGTGAAGTCTTAATATTACATATTTTAGTAGAGGTCAAGAAGATTATGCGCAAGGTCAATAGTGAAAGGTCACGAAGAGAAAGTTCAAGATGGTTCTGCAGAAGGCTTACAAAATGTATTATCATGTTCCTCTACAACAACCAAACCCCTTACAAGTGCAGGTCTATAGGTGACATGAACATATTGCTTCACTCACTCAAACAGGGTAGGAGAGATCTAGAGAAAAAAGCAGCATGCAAAAGAAACAAAACCAACCCTGGAACTACAGAAGCTCCTGCTTTCCAACACTGACCTACAGTACAAAATAAGCTACTTGTACAGGTTGCAAAAGGTTTCTGAAATCAAGATGCTGGCACTTACTGTACAATAACGTGAACTGATTAACAGAAGCTGTGAATAAATATTGAGCCACATCAGAGAGCCTGCACACACAGCACAGGCATTCAGGGTGGCAGAGAAAGCAATGCAGACATACTTCATTGTTCCCAAATAAAACAAGAAGAGAGGAAGATTCCCCAAGCAGGAAACTGTAAGCTCCACAGCCAGACAAACTGTATTAGGGGTAATTACATATAAAGTAATGTTATTTTCAGAGTTCTTATGTGTGTGCAGAGACTAAAAACCTCGCTGTGAGACTTGAACAGGACAGAAACAGAGCATTTGGTAGGTAGGACAGCTATTTTAATTTCTCCCCCATGTTTACAGAAACACAACACTGGGAGGGAAAAACCTTGTCACCTACATGTAGTTATTTCTTCAACTGTTATAGTCAAGTCCCCATGGTTTCTCTCCTGAAAAACCCTCAAAAACCTTTGAGGAGAGTGTTTCATGGGATGATATCCAGCAGCAGATGTTCCAACACAAACATGTCTATCAGATCAGTGCCTACATTTCAAGCCCAAAAGTCACCACATGGAAAGGGAGTTCAGAGGCAGGGGGATGTTAGCCCTACGATTAAAGCTCTAAGATGAAAGGGAGGGGGATGGGACTTGGGAATGGGATAAAGGAGGGAAGAGGGAGTCACTGAATCACAGGAGATAAGAAGTGCACACAAGTTTCTAAATGAAGCACAGACGAATTTGGCGGGCACAGGAGTCATCTACAGGAGGTCACAGATTCTGACAGCACTGGAGTTTGTTGGATTTCTGTCCGTCGGTGGTTGGTGGGACACTGATGTCCACAACGTTGTTGCCAGGAGACTCGTCATGCGCAGAGCGGTCCGCAATCTGCTTCTGCGAAACAATGCGGTAGATCTCTGCAATGAGAACACACTGCTCAGAGCACAGAAGGATGTGGCCTCCCAACACAGCACACGTCAGAGCAAGCTGTCAGAGGTGATGCAAGAACCCAAGAACAAGGAAGATTTTAACTTGAGAGCTGTGAAAGGGAATCTAGTTTCAGCAGCTGTGGTATGTAACATCTGGCTGGCTTTCCAGCTCTGTAATGGACACGTCAGCTTTGTCTGGAAAAGTTATTAAGACAAGATTCCTTACTGCCTTCCACCACAGTGCTTTGTATCACGTTCTTGTTCGATGACTCCATGAACATGGGTATTATTAAAAAGCTTTTTAAATTAGAAAGGAGCAGGAATCATGGAATGCTTTGGGTTGGAAGGAACCTTAAAGCTCATCCAGCTCAAACCCCTGCCACAGGCAGGGACACCTTCCACTGGAGCAGGTTGCTCCAATCCCAGTCCAACAGCTCCACATCCCTCTTGTGCTGTAGCCCCAGAGCTGGATCAGGACTGCAGGGGGGGGTCTCTGCAGGGCACGGCTCCTCCCTCGACCTGCTGCTCATGCTCTGGGGATCAGCCCATCAGACGGGGGGCGTTCTGGATCACGAGGAGAATCCTCATTTCTAAAGCAGGGAATCATTTCTAATTCAAAAACAAGGCAGCACAATTAAGACACCCCAATCAACAGGATGCAGAACGTCATTGTGCAGCAGTGGTAACAGGGCTCCATTTCACACTTCAGCTTCTGGCAAGCTGCTGCTACTACCAATGACAGCAGTGCCTCCCTGCAACAAATCTGTTCTCCCACCTATGACAGTAAAAAGCCACATGGTCCCATAAAGCTCCATATTGATCCAAAAATGCTTTTCCCGAGAGATGAATTTGACTCAAACTAATCTATGCCTAAAAGCACAAAGCTGTGACCACCAAAGAGAGACTGCCAGGGTCAAGGCCTTCAGAAACAAACCATTTCAAGTGCAGGTAGTAGAAATAACTTCAGCTGAAAACTTTTTAATATATGTATTTCACTGACTACAGTCCTTGCTCCAACTTCCCTCTATTGTGAAACAGGAAAAGGGCAAGGACCTCCCTGGAAATCTGTGGTAAATATTATGGTCACATTCATGCAGCCACAGCCTCAGAACAGAAACACCCAAAGTCTTTAGTGAGGATTCAAGATCATGGGGAACTCTGTGGGGTTTGTTGATGTGTTTATTAAGAGGTGGACGTATTTACAATGTTTAAAATAGAAACCTTTAACCAAAGCTGATCTCATTCCCTTGGCTACTACCTGCCGCTTTTTTTGCTGGTTTGGGGTTTCTTTAGTTTTAGTGAGTTGTTTGGGTTCCCACCCCAGCCTTTAGTGATCCCTCAAACTGGTGGCCAGTGAGGAAGCTCCTGTCCTGCTGCTCCCACCCTCTTCCCTCCTCCAAGTCCCTCCATGGTTGCTCTCAGCTCACTGCTTTACACAGCACATTTTCCCAGGTTTCTTCTCCTCACATAGGATTATTCTCCCCCAGGTAATCACTTTAGGAATGGCCTTTTCAGGACTACATAGTCTCACTAGCCACATCCCCACTGTACCTGAGCTGGTCAATCTCAACACTTTTGGGAGCCCAGGAGACAGTGTGTTGAGTTCAGTTTATTTGCTTATTTTACTGGCCTAGAACTCAGCTATGGTAAGGAATAGACAGGAACTGGATCTTGCCAACTGCTCCTGTTCACAGTATGGATCTTAAAGAGCTTTTAAAAAAAACAGAACATACTGACAAATTACACAGCACTTCCCCTCTCAGGATTCCAGACTGCTTTGGGTTGGAAGGAACCTTAAATCTCCTCCAGTTCCAACCCCTGCCACAGGCAGGGACACCTTCCACTAGGGCAGCTTGCTCCAAGCCCCTGTGTCCAACCTGGCCTTGAGCACTGCCAGGGATGGGGCAGCCACAGCTTCCCTGGGCACCCTGTGCCAGCGCCTCAGCACCCTCACAGGGAAGAGCTTCTGCCTAAGAGCTCATCTCAGTCTCCCCTCTGGCAGGTTAAAGCCATTCCCCTTGGCCTGTCCCTGCAGGCCCTTGTCCAAAGCCCCTTTCCATGTTTCCTGCAGCCCCTTTAGGCACTGGAGCTGCTCTCAGGTCTCCCCTTCAGGAGCCTTCTCTTCTCCAGGCTGACCCAGCCCAGCTCTCTCAGCCTGGCTCCAGAGTAGAGCTGCTCCAGCCCTCGCAGCATCTCCATGGCTATCAGGAGACTAGAAACCTCCAGGTTCTTGAGCAGAAAGCAATGTGTGGGGTGGGAGGCAGAACAGAAAGCTAAGGTTGGAAGGCTTGCAAACTAGCCATCGTTCCTAACACTTCCCAAATATTCTAGGTAACTACAAAACATGCCCGTGAAGAAGATCCACTACCTCTCAAGGTCCTCCAAAAAAACAAAACCATACCTGTAAGGATGTTCTTGAAGGCTTCTTCTACGTTTGTTGAATCCAGAGCAGAAGTTTCAATAAAAGATAAGTTATTTTTCTCTGTAATAGATAACAAGTGGTTCAATTAAGAACTGTACTATCACTTCATTTCACATTTACTTTGAGGTTTTCACCTTAATTTATAGGTCAAACCAGATGGGGCAGAGTCTTTTTTGTTTTCCTGTTACATTATGAACTTGGTGCACCCATTATTTAGCTGCTGGTGTTTCAGCAGTGTCCCTTTGACCGCTTGTGAGAACACTGTTCTCACCACAGCCCTTGTTCATAGAATTATAGTATAGTTAGGGTTGGAAAGGGCCTTAAGGTCATCTAGTTCCAACTTCAGAACACATTTAAGCAAACTATAGCGATATTCCTAGAAGGATTTTAAAGGCTATACATTTAAATTCCATCTCCAAGCTTGACAGCCACACAAAATTAAGTTGAATGTCCCATGTGTGGCCTGTACAGGCTCTGCAGGATAAAGAAGAGAGTAAAGTAATGCAGTGGCAGCAGCTCACAAAACCCACTTGATTTCTCCCAAGAAAGACTTGGGAATCTGGAATCTTGAAGATTACCAGTCCCAAGTCTCATAAATGAAACTAGATGACACTACACTCTGATGACATCAGTGCTCTGGAGCATAAACTCCACCACCTACGAGAAGGTTCAGTATTCATTTGCTGCTGTCCACACTGATCTGTACCTCAGCAGAACCAGCCCTCTAGGAAGGAAGGGAGGAAGGAAGGACATTTTAGGTTGTGATATTTTGTATTTCTGTTGTGACATTTTCCCTTCTCAATGTTGCTCACTGTGTCCAGCCCTGCTAGAGGAAGTGTTTCATCTTCAGCTATCAGGCAGCTCAAGGACAGTTTCAATCACGTGTACTACCACTAGATTGAAAAACAAAACAAAAACCAAACCCACAAACCCAACCAACCACACACACCGTTTCATAAACCAAGAGATTTTCACTTTAAAGGCAATCTTAAAAGCCTTTTTTAGGGTCAGAAATAAACCTGAGGTGAACGATCAGTCCTGGCCAACAGCTTGCACCAACATCATCACCTTCAGAAAGCACAAACCCAGCAACACTGTCAACAAACCTGCAAAAGCCCGGGCCTCATCCGTGGGCACAGCTCTCAGGTGGCGGAGGTCACTCTTGTTCCCCACCAGCATGATGACAATGTTGTTGTCTGCATGATCTCTAAGCTCCTTTAGCCAGCGCTCCACATTCTCATAGGTGAGATGTTTGGCAATGTCATAGACAAGAAGAGCCCCAACAGCACCACGATAATATCTGAAACCATAAGGTACAGCCCTTTAGAGTTCTGCCTGAGTTCCACCAACAAACCTGGTGGTTTGTTATCTGGTGCTTTTATCTTGGTGACTACAGGTTGGGTGCATTTCAACTCAAGCCAAGGGCTCAGGACAGCACAAGCCAGTCAGTACCAGCAATCCTGTAACAGCCATATCTCTCTTCCATGCAATCCCACCACTTCCCTGCTCCTCCAGCACCTGGCTACCATGTCACTGAACTGATTTGGGACACCAAGTCAGCAGAAAACATTCCCTTTCTACTGCTGGTTGGTGTTGTGCTGGCTCAGCAAGCTCAACTGGCCCAGCCATGTGTCAAGCAAGAGCTTGTGCCAGCACAGAGGAGAGGCAGGAGCACAGGACTAAAGATGAACTGCTTCTCATTAGTGGAACCAGTCTCGGGAGCAGTTTTTGTGCTTTTCCAGCAGTAAGAAAAAGTTGAGGGTCACAAACCAGAAAATACATTTGAAAAACACACTAACAAGATGCAATTTGAAATCACATCTGCTTCTGCATTCCTTTGTTTTGCATTCCTTCCGTAGAGGAGCCCTTTGGGCTCCATGGTCTTGTACTGTTCTCCCATCTATTCTGCATTACCCGTTTCATCCCCATGAGAAAGTTCCACTTACCTTGAGGTTAACACAAATGGCTCAGTCTGTGCATGATTCAGAAACAAGTCAGTCCCTTTTAAAACTAATATACATCTGTAACGCTAGATACCAATTCACTGGTTAGAACATGCCCTGGATAACCAGGCATGTCAATAGGGTTCTCTCCCCCCAGATATACTTCTGCCTATTACCTGCATGAAATAGCTATAACCCAGAGGTTACATCTTAAGACACTGGTTAGAGTAACAAGGTGCTGTGCATAAAAGCTTCTCAGCACCACTGTTCTAAGCAGGGATGTGCTTAATGCTACAGTCAGTAGTACTACAGTTCCCTTTCTTACTGGTTATTCAGCCTGCACTCTTGGACCTAATTTTCAGGGCTGTGACTAATTCCAAGTTACTGAGGTTTCAGGGGAGTTTGTGGCTCCAGACTGTTCTAAAAATGCCTTCAGTCTCAAGATTGAGGGGGCAATGGAGACCAGAAGCCACCATTCCTACACTACAGCTTGACGCCAAACAGTATCCAGCTTCAGCATGGGGAATGAGTGCCATTTCTGATGGAAGATAACACATCCAGGGCAGTTAAAAAACCCACATCACAAGGCTCAGAACAGACCATCCCACCCTTCTGATTTAAGTGGTCATTTTTTTCTAATATACCACTAGAATCTAAAAATTAGTTTCATTATATTAATCAAAGAACACAAATTTCCTATCTTATGACTTGGATCTACATCGACGTCTGTCACAATGATTTTGTCATGTGTCCCAAATGGGTTTCATTAATTCTCTACCCATAAGTTTTTCTGCACCAGCTCTGCTAGAACTCTGCCCTCAGCCTGAGCACAGCCCTGGTACTCACGCTGAGGTAATGGCACGGTATCGTTCTTGTCCTGCAGTATCCCAGATCTGGGCTTTTATCGTCTTCCCATCCACCTGGATGCTCCTGGTGGCAAATTCCACCCCAATGGTGCTCTTACTCTCCAGGTTGAACTCATTGCGTGTGAAACGGGACAGGAGATTACTCTTCCCAACTCCAGAGTCTCCAATCAAAACAACTGAAAGAAAAGACAGTATTTTAGATAGTAATTCTTCATCCCAGCATTTACACACTGCAGTGGAGCAGGACCCAGAGGAGTTGCAAGCTAGATAAACATTGGAGAAAGTTACACCACCTTTTACTACTCACAGCTTGCTTCCCAAGCCCCTAAAGCCCCATGTTAACACTAAATCAAGAACACGGCAACAGGCTGACAAAAGCCTGTGTACAATATAAACCTACTCTAGTTTAAAAAAAATAAAAAGCCACAGTAAGTGGAATGAAACAATTCTTTGCAGACCTTTTTGGGGCCATACAGGGTATTTTATTTCAATAATTCATAAATAGGTTTACCACAAAAAGGGGAAAATAGGAGACACTTGATCCTACAAACAGGATACAAAGCAAAGCAGAACCTGTGCCAGCAAAACAAGCTCTAGGAGGTTGCAGGAGAAGGAAAAGATGAGCTCAAAATCTCTTCCTCCACACGAGGTGTTGCCATGTTAACAGAGGAACGGTAGCGCAGGGAGATCTCTAGCACACAAACCCCAGCTTTACTGGAAGGAAAAGATAAAAGGTACATCTTGTAGTAGGAGTTTCCCCCTCCTTCAGGGCTGCAGCTCTGCCATCCTGCTGCTTCACACCCAGCCACGCTGCACCAGGCTCCCCACGAGACCTCATCCTCAACAGCTGCAGAGCCAGGATTTGGCATTCCACGTTCTTTATTTTTGTGTAGGTGCATTAGCTCCGTTTTCTTAAATCCCTGTATTACTGACTAGAGCAAGAAATAACAAAAGGGAAACAGACTAAAAGCAATTAAGCCACCCTCCCTTAGTCACAGCAAATCCTGTGTCACGTATGCCTTTGGGATTCAAACTAACAGCACCCTGGATTGAGCAAAGGCAGTCACTGTCAGGAAGCTTCTTCAACCTCGGGAATATGTCCTACTCCAGTTCCAATCTGTTGATCTTCCTCATTCAACAATCTGATTTTCCTACGGAAAGGGAGACACGGGCAGAAAACATTCCTGATCCCTCCACAACAGATTACAGATGACTCTTGTCATTCCACACTTCCAGCATGAGCTCACCAGCGTTCTCCCAGGGTTAAGGATCATACTCATCTCTCAGTGTTATAATAACTTTTTGCTGCTGAGGCTGTTGTTTCAGGACACAGCCCTGGCAACACCCTGCCAGCACATTCCCAAACTCCTGCTGTAGCTCTGTTACAGCTCCGGAGCTGCGCTGGGAGATGGCTGAAATGCTCCAGACTCCCCCCTCCCCTCATCTGGCTGAGAGCACAGACAGACAATTGTGCTGGCACAGCTGAACAGTCACAGCACAACAGAGGCAGGAACAGGCAGCTGGTGGGTCCCACAGCCACAGGCAGGAACAGGCAGCCACAATGTCCCACCTGGGATAGCTTAAAGCAGCTCCTCACTGCTCTGCCCTCACTGGCAAACAGCAGAATCCAGTTTATAGGGTAAAATCATAGAATCCCAGCCTGGTTTGTGTTGGAAGGGACCTTAAAGCTCCTTAAAGTCCCAACCCCTGCCATGGGCAGGGACACCTTCCACTAGAGCAGTTTGCTCCAAGCCCCTCCAACCTGGCCTTGAACACTATAAAAAGATTTTAGGAGGAGTTCTAACTCTAGGACTCTGTTAGCTTTATTTTCCAGACCAAGTTTTTCATCACTAATTCCACTGGGTGTTCCAAAGCTCACGCATCTTACACAGTGATCCGCTGCCTTAGGGGAGGCTGTAGCCTACTTCAAACTCCTGACCATGATGAGGAAGAGGTAAGAACATCCACCATACAAGCTAGACCAGCTTGGAAAAACCCTGAAGCTTCAGCTGTTTCCAAAGGGAATTACCTTCTCGTCAATCTGCAGCTGGAGAAAGCACAGCCTCCTCTCCAGGTTCTGGCCACCTCCTATCCTCTGGCATTTTAGAGCCATCAGCTTTGTGCACCAGCCATACAAATGGCTCTCAGGTCATTAACTCCATCTGTCACAGGAAGAAATTCAGGGGGTCCTGCGCTCCTTTAGCTGGTTCCTCTCCTCAGCTGCAATCACCAGGCAAAGCTGCAGGCTCCCCCTTTCCCAGGCTGCTCCAGGTCCTAGCAGAACTTGTGAGAGCATTTTTGAGGAGTTACTGGATGCAGAAGTAACAAAGGAAGGCAGCCAGATCCCAACTCAGTAAGTAACGTTCCCTCTGCCTTATAGTGGTGCATCCTTAATACTCAACCTTGAGCATCAAACAGGCATTTTCACTGTCAGGAGAAAGAGACAAAGACTGAAAGTGCACAAGAAGACAGAACCCACACACTTTTGTTTTCTACAGGAATCAAGCAAGAAGATACCTTCCAGATTCTGGTCCAAGTGATTAGACTTTGATAAAGTTCCTGCATTTGGGAACAGGCCACCAGACAGCACTGCCTGTTCAAATGCACAAGTCTTGACAGAGTAGAAAAGCTCGTCAGAAACATTAAGTCCTTTAGGTCACCAGGTATTGATGATGGATCTGAATTTGTCATAAGCACAAGATTTGTTAGGCTTAAGCTCTCATCAGAGCACTCTAAAATCCCACAAAGGGAAAAGCAAACTCCCCTTTTCTCTGGGTGTTTTTTCCTTCCTTTCTCAGGAGCCAGCATCAGATTGAAAATAAACCCTGATAACAGCTCCTCTGCTGGAAAGGGACATTCATGTGCACATCACATCGAGTAGCTACAAGGCTTCCAATATTTTAACTCCTAATAAAAAGTCATGAATTCTGTTCCAGATCAAACCCATTCAAAACTCATCAGGAGAAGTTCCTGCTTTTCTTAACCATCCCAGCTACAAACCCGGTTGGAGCAGAGCTTGGAGTCACCGGCTCTACTTGGACTCCATCACCAAAACACTTCCCCAAGATCCTCACAGCCCCACAGACAAAACCCAGCTTCTTCTCCCAAAGGCTGGCTCAGTCACTTTGTGGTGATGCATACAAGCAGCAGTTCTGACTATCGGGATGCAGGCAGAAGGGGAAATTGGGAATAAAGATAAACAGGCCCTAGCTTAGCAGAGCAGCTTTGACCATGACCACACTCACATCCCCAGAGGGCCACCAAACCTTAAATTAGTTTTTCCCTACTCTGTGCCAGACCCAATAAGCCAGCTGATGCTGGGCTCTCCCTCTGGAAATGGCTGGTCCTGAAGCAGAAGCTGATGGACACCACAAATGACAGAACACCAGGAACAGTGAGCCAGCTCACACAGAGACTGTTGCTACAAACCCCTTGGCCATTTTCACCCCTAGCCAATTGTTTTATAGGCACTATTTTACATGAAAGAGACTAACAATAAATGGGGCCCTCTTCCTTTTAACCTTCGCATAAAGCTGATTAATAGAATCATAGAATGGTTTGGGCTGAAGGGACCTTAAAGCTCATCGAGTTCCAGCCCCCTGCCATGGGCAGGGACACCTTCTACTAGAGCAGGCTGCTCAATCAATGCTAAATCACAGAAGTTCCTGCACAAGCAATTCCAGATCTCCCACTATATTAAAATTAAAGTAAAAATTGTGACTTTAAAGCAACACCGCATTCAACTGCGGCATCCAAAATAATATTACAACACAAGGATGCAAACTTCCGACACAAATGCAACTGTAAAAGCTAAAAATCAGGGTCCCAACTAGATTTCCTTTGGAAACAGGGGGGAGTGCTCAAATCTTAAATTTGACAAAAGTAATCTTTCCCAGACGTCTTCATTGCTATTTCTACCTTTGACACTACACAAACCAGATAGAAGACAGTTCAGAAGCCATGTACATTGCTAAGAAAGGGCTAACCCAGAAGCCAATCAAACCCCTGGGCATGATTTTTCTCCATGACATCAATTCTCCTTGATATTTAATCCCATTACTAGCTGGGACAGGAGGAAAAGAAGGGGAAGACAGTCCTACAGCAGAGATGTCACCCCACTTGGTCCCATTTATATGCCTCAATTCTTGCCTAGTCCCAAAAAGCCAATAAGGAAGGAAAATATGAGGAAGGTTTGTTCATTTCCCAAAACAAACCCACACCACAACCCCTACCCAAAAGATACACAGAAAAGGACAATTCCCTCACCCCCCATTTTTCATTAAGAGCTACAAACTATGCCAAGCTCCTCTGCAGCAGCAACACAGCAGGATGGGTCCTGACCAAATAGCTTTAGGTGAAGTTTCACTCCAGACAGAATTCAAAATGCATTTCCAAGGTGACTGCAGTTTTGTCTCATTGACTATTCACAGAAAGAAAGAAAAGAAGTAAAATGCTTAGCCTTTCAAGTTCCTGGCTCTTAAACCACTTGGGAAATAGGTGGTGGATTGACTTCAGAAGGAAACTAGTTTAGCCCCAGACAGCTGAGCACGTTTTTGGAGGTTAGTCTTCTCCTTTACAGACAGAGAAGAAATCAGGGGTGTTTTCCACCCTATCCTGAAGGCTGCAAAGCAAATACACACAACAGGCAAACACATCCAGCCAGGATTTCCAGCAGATGAGCACGAAGCAAACATGGAGGCAAACGTTTGAGCCCCATCCACACCATTGCTCAGGCCTCGAAGGCAGAGATGCGGGACACCGCAGGGAACAGCTCGATCCAGGCACCTTCACACACGCAGGACACTGACCGGCGGCAACCCTTACCCACCAGTGACACTAAACCCACCCGAGCCGGCGCCAGCAGACACCCACGTCCCCACCCAGCCGCTGCATGCAGGTGCTGGGCAACCCAAACGTCCCAGGTTCGGGGACAGAAGCATCAACACCAACCCCTGCAGAGCCCGATCAATGCTGCTCCGCTCCCCGCCCGTTACCGGCGCCCCGCGGGCACCTGCGAGCCCTCCTCCCTCGGAACCCAAGTTTCCTCCGCTCGTCTCGCACCGGGGGCGATCCTGGGGCCACCCCCACCTGCGGCACCCCCGGCCCAGCCCCCGCGGATCCCCACCGCCCGCTGCCAACGCGCAGCCCGGCGCCAGGCCCGGGCAGGGCCGCCCCGCGCACAAAGGCCGCGGCGGCCGCCCCGAGCCCGGAGCGGCGAGGCCGGGCCGGCAGCGGTACCTTTGAAGAGGTAGTCGTACTCGTCGTCCCGGGTGCCCATGGCGATGGCGGCGCCGACCCTCTGCTGCCAGGCACCGACCGCGGCCCAGCCGGGAGGGGGGGAGAACGGGGCACCGCGCCCGC